>NW_019154140.1:4326549-4374723 GCF_002288905.1 Enhydra lutris kenyoni
CCTCTTAAAAGATATAAAAAATATTGTGTACTGTATTTGAGAAAATTTAGAGTATAAAAAGGTTAAAGTGACCTTTATTAATTGGTATAAGGTTTATCTAAAAATGTTTCGTCAGAGCACTTTGCTTCTTGAAAATTCCCAACAATTGGCCGGGAGAGGATTTTGTGAAGTGTTATTTTTTTATTTATAGTCAGTTTCAAACATTTTTGTGGCATGGTTTTAAATTAGTCCTATTTTTTTTTTTTTAAGTTTTATTTTGGAAACATCTATGCATCCTCGTTTTCATACCACAAAGAACAGCCGTTCCTGTAAACTGCTTGTGAGTTAAGGGAGAGAAGGTAATATTTATATAAAACATTAACCAACTGATAGGTGTTATCGTATTGCTTTGCTTTGCTGGGCACTAGGTGCTCTGATTTCTTTTTCTTCCTCCTGCTTTGAATGAGCTTGTAAACACCAATTCTCAGAGAAGTAGTCTGAGAAGATTATGGCCCATGGATACATGGGACATAACAGTATTTGAGGGAGTGAGTGTTGATGACAGGACTCTTGTGTTGCAAACTCTGAGCAGCTGAAAAGCTAAAAATAACCCAGGGCAGTTCTCAGATGAGAAACAGCAACATTCTGTAAAAGATGAAGAGCCTCTAGGAATGACGGATTGTAACTTTAAGGGAGCCTGGGAAGAGGAGTTGGACAGGAGCCTAGGAAAGAGCTTGACTTGTTGCCTTGGTTACACCCCCAGTGCTACCTTCTTCCATATCGTCTGCAGTTTGACAGTCTGAATAACCAGTTTGAAACCCTGTTTTCTGTTCATTCTAAGATTATAATCACCTTCTATGAGGTAGGATTTTCTTTCAAAAGCTTAAAATTTCAGGGACTTGTAATCCAGGTCACATGTGACTTAGGTGACTAGGAAAAGGAAATGGTTCACAGCAATGGATTTGGTGAATGAGAACGACCAGTGAATATTTTTGAGTCATAACAAGTTAGTTTTCCGAGAACTGAAACTAGATATGTGAAAGCCACTTGAAATATGGTTGCCTGAGAGGAATAGGAGGGTAGGTGGAGGGGAACTCTGTAGTTATAAAGTCACAGGAAAACCATTGTTTCTTAAGACTGATGATCTTAAAGTTGTGGACAGAATATTGTGAAAGCCCATTAAATCATCAAGGATCTGGTCCAAATATTCTTTTGGTTCTAATGGATTCCAGAATATAAGATTGGGAGTTATTTCTTAAAGGTCCAAAAAGTGTAATTAGAACAACCATCTTGCCTAGGTGGGAAACCTTTAGAACATTTTTCCTCAAGAGGTAGTACAAACTGAAAATTCTAATAGATTCAAAACATGTTTAAGAATGTTAAATCCATAATGTGTTATGAAAGCAAAAGCAGGACTCTTTGGGGATATTGAAACCTTAAGAGGTCAGCCTCCAGGAGGATAATCATTGCCTCTCAGAACTACCGTCTTATACCACTTGACTTGTTTTATCACATCTATCACTTTATCTTTCCACAGGTTTTATTGGGAATATTAACAGCTTAATCTCACCCACATTTCACCAGTGTTACCATTATCGGATGTGAACTACGCAAACCAGTGATGGCTGCTTCTGGAAAAGCATGAAAACAACCGCTTTAGGCATTTTCACACTTTTATCTTTTTCTTTGTGATTTTTCTTATTCCTCTTCTTTTCTGCAGATCACCATAAGGAATGCTACCCAGAGGTTTTAAAATGGTTGGAAAGTGTATGGAAAAACAGGAGAGAGAAAAAATATATATAGCTATGCCACTGAAAATCCCAATCCTAGCTCTTACCACAGGGTTAAGGAAAAGGTTCAAACAGAGCCCCTGCCTTGGGAGGAGCGTCCTATGAGCATCTCCCTGAAAATTTTCTGAAAGCCTGTTATCTACTCTAGTTACGTAACTCCTTTTAAGAAAGTTCTACTTTAAAAAGGTCATTAAAAGTTCTATTTTCATATTTCCTCAAGCTTGGTTCAGAAATTTGAAGAATATATAAAGTCATGTGAGAACTTCATTTGATGAAACTACTGTTTCCTTGGCATGGGCTGGAGGAGAATATTTAACAGTAATTATGCCTAAGGCATTATGCTGTTATACTCACCCAGCATCTGAGATGTGATGTTCTAATAATAGAACTCCAGAGTTTATTTTAACACAAGCAAAAGGAAACAAAGGCAAAATGCATAAACCAAACCAGCAACCCGTGGGCATGTGCCTGTTCCCTTGTGGGTATAACCAAAAACACAGAAACAGCAGCGTCATTTTCATGACACAACCTAATGAGCATTTATAAGTGAGCTGTATCTATCCCTGTTGAGAAAGAACTAAAACCCATAAGTTCAGCTATTTGGGAACTGGTTAGAGCCAATTACCAATGCCTGCAACAAAAATCACTTATGGACTAAATAAGTGTTAAGTTCTAAAAATTTTTTTTTCGGAAATTTTTGAGTCAAAATATATAACTGCTACTTGGTAGTTACAGAGGTAGCATATAAACTGTAATAGAAAGTATGTCAGCTTGGGGTGAGGATCTCTAAAACTGGTATAGCACATTCCAATTCAATGTCTGAAATTTCAGAAAACATGTCTACATCGTTGAACCCACGACTGATGGACCGTACCCTAAAATATTTCTCCCTTTTCCTTTTGGGACTTACTTGGTAATTTTATGGGCCCCTTCTATATTACCATTTACCCACTTGCCCCATTTGCCTGTATGGTCTTTAGGATCTCATCAGTGAAACTCAAGAGAATCTACTGAATAGGGATTAAATAATAATATAATTCAGTTAGGTCAAGAATAGTAATTGGCATTTCACAAAAGCAGTAATTCAGTTGGACAGTACCCATAAAAATGTTGGCACTCTCTAATTAAAAGGTGCCAATGAAAAAAAGATATTTTGACGATCATGGGGAAAGTGAAAATAACTGAAATCTGGTGAGGGTGGAAAAGGAATTTTCATACTCTGCTGGTGCAAGTATTCATTTATCATAAATATTACAATGACAGTTTAGTGACCTATATGTCAAAAGCTTCTGAAAAGGCTGTGCCACTTAAAATCTTCTAGAATTAAGCCCAAGGAAACAGTCATTGAACATGTACACAGATACACATATACAAAGATGCTCATTGCATCAGTGTTTATAAAAGCAGCAAATTGGAAACAATTTATGTGTTCATCAGCAGAGGAAATGTTTATATTGTAGTGATTAAATATGACACAGAGCTTTAGATCAAGCTAGAAAAATGTCTGTGAGAGTTGTTAATAAAACAGTATGTAGGGTATGGGACCGTTTTGGTTAGTGTGTGCACACGCATGAAAACCTGAAAGGATTACTCCAAAATACTACACTCAGCTCAGCTCTGGGAGGTGGGATTACAAATGACTTCTGTTTATTCCTTTTTACTCTTCTGTATCTTCAGAATTTTTTAAATTGAGTATATATTACTTTTATCATAGGGGAGAAAAGGTAATTTTTTTTCCTAAGAAAAAAGTAAACCGAGCTTGTGCTATATGCAAGGCTCAGCAGAGAACTCACGGTGAACAAGACGTGGCCACTGGCCTTCAGAAGTTAATAGCGTGGTTAACAGAGTGGGAAAGGAGACTGGTGTGTACAAATATTCTGGGTCGGTCTTGAGTACACCTGGATCAGTACAGCATCACCATCAAGGGATCTTTGTGGAACATTCTGACATGCTTGACTCTGAAACAAACCAGAATCCTTATTCTGGATACACCTTCCTCCTGGAATGGACCTTCTTTCTGCTGACTTCCTTCCCTTTAGTGTTCCTGAATGCCTGAGTCCAGTCAAAAACATGCTCGCTCATCCCCTCCAAGACACCAGTTAACTGACCTGACTTCTGGTTTGGCTCCCGTGTGTGTCCACGTATTTCTCCTTATCCCTGTAAACAGGTCAATTCCTCTTTTCCATGCTACTTTCCACAATACCAGTCTTTCTACCTTCGGCATCAAGCCTTCCATACCGGCAGGGCTTGGCATTTTTCTTTCTACTTTGCATTTTCTCACTATTTGTTTTTGCAGACGGAAGAGGAGATCTCATAGAAGGAAAGAATTTGAAGGTTCCACTATTATTTATGCTTTGAATCTCCTGGAATTCTCCTACAGTTAGGGAAAACACTTCAGAGTATATCTCGTAACTGTATGGCATGTAAATAAAATTCCACTGTGCTCCGTATTTTGGGAGGTCTAAATATTTACATAAAGGCTTTTGCTTCTGAACTTCGATTTCCCTAGAACTTGCTATGCGCATGGATTCAGGGTTGACTGAAAAATTAGAAGATCCAATATTTTCACTTTAGTTCTCTGTGATTAAAGTTGGCTTTTTTTCCTGTTGTGTCCTTCTTGGAGTTAGTTAGCTTTGTTTTACTGGTCTTAAAGATGGCAGAGAGTCACATTTTTTCCACATTCACATATCAGTTGCTCTTTAGTTGTGTGAGTGTTTTGATACTGTTTATTTTTCGTGATGTAATTCCTCAATCATTATTGTTAGGCATTAAATCTTTCTTGCATCCTGCTTCCTATAAAGGATGAGACCATTACCCAAATAAGCTTGGACTACTCTCCAATATCATAGTAAATGACAGCCCTCTCGGGAACAGACTCTTTGACAGTTCTGGACATAGAATCAGATATCACTTGCTGTCCAGGGAAGGTTTCACTCATGCTTACACATGAAAGTTTGAGCAAACATACCAGTTGGACTGCTTTTTATGTAGATCTTGGACAAATAACTTCAATTCAGCATTTTAAGCTCTAGGAATAGATGCCTCTATTGTGGTATGGGACTTCCAGTCTTGTTTTGGCAGGGTTATTTGAGGACCCAATTTGTGGACACTTGAGAAGGATGAGATTGGCCAAATATTTAGCAGCAAATTATTTCCCGGCCTTGCCAAGTGCTGATAACAGGGATTGCATGAGGCTGCTTTAGTAAGATGGGCCGCTCACCTAGAACAGAGCAGTGCCACTCACACGGCGGCTCCCCAGCTCCTGTCTTACCCAGCCCTTCTTTCTCCACCTAGAAGACAGACCTCACCATTGTATGACCCTTCATATACCAGCAGCATCCTCATCAAGAAGGCTAAGGCCTTATTTAAGCCAGAGATTGCTTATGAGAAATTTTCCTACCAAATAATTACTGGAAAATGCTCATCTTCGGACTTGTCTTTCTGTCCAGTATGATGTTCTTTCTCAGTCTCTTGTCCTATAGTAAGTATGAGGTCTTAACTGAATCCTGGGGTGGGACTCGTACCCATCCATACCCCTTAGCCAATAGCAAAATTTTTTCAAGTTCCTAAATTCACAACTCTAGCTTAAAAATACTGGGCACAGAATTTTGCTGCTTCCGTTTTTTATCCTGATTTGGTTAAGGCAGATCCTGCCCTCTGGGGCTCTTGTTGAAGGATCCGCCCCGCAAGTAAAAGAAGGCAAGAAGCCCATTGAGAGGAAGGAGGCCTGGATAACATCGTTTGCACGGATCACACCGGACCTCCCTTCTTATCTGCTCTCCTCTTCTCTGCAGCCAGGTTCTTACTGCTCAGACCAGCGTGTCTCCTCTGCATCCCAAGCGTGAAATGTCCAAGGCAACAGCCAAAGACAGAGGTGGTCAGGTCCCCTGTTCCTCGGTGGCTGGCAGCACGGGTTTTGATATAATGGCAAATGAATATGGGTTTTTTTTTTTTTAAACCCCTGCAGCCTTTAACTTAAAGTACATTAGGTCACGTGGCCACCAATGAGTAAATGAATGTTCGATTGGTGGAATCTAGTATCCTCGGGAACAGTGAGGGCATTGGTTATTTTTGTGTCCTTTGGGTAATACCTAATAGTGCAATTGCCAGATCCTAGGGTAGCTCTATTTTTAACTTCTTGGAGAACCTCCATACTGTTTTCCAGGGTGGCTGCACCAGCTTGCATTCCCGCCAACAGTATAAGAGGATGCCCCTTTCTCCACATCTTTGCCAGCATCTGTTGTTTCTTGTGTTGTTCATTTTAGCTGTTCTGACAGGTGTGAGGTGGTATCTCATTGTGGTTTTGATTTGTATTTCCCTGATGATGAATGGCAACAAGCATCTTCTCATTTGTCTGTTGGCCATCCAGATGTCCTCTTCAGAATAATGTGTGCTTTCAGGGTTTTTGTGTTTTGTCTTGGTGCCATTTGACTTGGTCAGAAAGCATAAAGATAAGGTTTTGAGTAGGGACCAAGAAAGGCAGAGAGGTCAGGACTAGACTAATTCATCACTGAACAATTAGTCATTCTTTAAAGAAGTTTATCAGTATTTATCCTGAGAGATTACTAAAACTTTACTTCATTAAAGCAAAACTTTAGGAGAGGAATTAGTTTTTAATTCTCTGTTATTTCAGTGTCCTATTGGGTGATTTAGGGCTGTAGTAGAATTATTACTGAAAAATCCAGCCTTTAAAAAGACCCAGTTTTGTTCATAAATCAGTCTTTTTAAATTTAGGCCAGATTTCTTGTTTGTAACTTATTCTTTCCAGCCCTGCGTTGTTTCCTCCTTCTTCCCAATTGCCTAGTAGGAAATCTTCTGCTAAGAGATGGGAAACCTGGATTTCATAGCAGCAGAAAACTGGCCTCCTTTCCCTAGCATTGCGTTCCAGGAATACCATATCAGAGTTTGACCTAGTCATTTCATACAGACGGCTGATGCCAAGTCACTGAGGCTTTCCTCCAAACAAAGGGCCATGGTCTTCTGTCACCCATGAAAGACATGCATACAGACCAGAATACGTGGGAGCTGCCCTCCGGTCCGTGTGGCCAAGCTAGGGCCATGCTCAGGGAGTGCCGGGAGCCATGTGCAGATGTGGTGCTCCTTCCGGGTCTCATGCTTCGGACCTTCACGTCAGTGAGTCCGGCTGGATGCCACCAAAGGCAACAGAACGTGGGCTACAGAGAACAAGTGGCTTTTGTATGCTTTTCAGATGTCTGTAATGGTGACCAGGTTCTTGTGACTCTCTTCCACCCAACTCTGCCTCCCCTTTGCCGTTCTGAAGAAATTATTCTTTTCTTTTCTTTTTTTTTTTTCCCCTCTACACAAAGTTTTCCCCTAGCAGCCACCCTGGCTGTCACCAATAGTGACATCTTTATTGGAAGGAGCCCAAAGGACTTTGTGGCTGAAATGAAAAAGACAGGGCTTTAGCACTTTTGTATAGCTTGAAACACTTTTACAGTCGATGGGTGTTAAAGAGCTGAAATTGTAAATAAAAGAATCGATAGTGGCCCCAGCCTAAGGCAAGGATGTGTCTGTTGTCCTGGCTCCACCGTGCTCAGGCTGGGGAAGTCACACTGCTGGTGGTTAGAATCCCTGGTGAAGTGTGACCGGTGTGAAGGTGTGTGGAATCAGGTTACACCAGCAGCGTGTGCTCCACAGGTGAGGCAACCCACCGAGTGGCAGGCGGTGTGACTACTGGCAAGTAAACCATCACCCGCTCCCTGGTGGAAAAGAAAGGAATGACAAGTATCTTATATACATTCAGCAAAAGGTCTCTCTTCAAAAGTGTGAAGGAAAGGAAGAAGGGACGGTGAATTTTGTATGAACTGATGCTAAAGTACAGAGAAGAATTAATCGCATTTAGGGATTAAGTGGTTCTACCAAATGACTACAAAATGCCATCCCCCCATGAGTTTTTAATGAAAAAAGTTACAAATTTAGAAATGTTACATATCAGTTAAAAAGTAGTCTGATTCTTCAACAGCAACAGAATTCACATCAGCATCCCCACAAACTGTGTGAGAAACACAAACCCAGGTTTTTGCTTAGAGCAAATTAAAACAATTCTTTTCAAATCCACATGGTAATAAAGATTGTTTAAACGCTGTTAGGTCTGTGTTGCACCATTATTTCTTTATTTTTAAGCCATAAGGCTTTTAAGCTCTAAACTAAAGACTCACTTATTTATGATTGTCGCTGGGGTCATTTGTTTGTTTTATTTGCTAGGCGAGGAAGGGTATCTTTTGTGGATTCAGGAACAAATACCAACAACCACTGTAGCTTTTTTTTGTGTGTTTCTCAGAGTGTCATCTGGTGCATGTTTAATGTTATAAAGTGGTACTTTCTGTGAAGTGGTGAGGTCCCGTGAGAAAGGTTAGAAAATATGGCTTAAGAAGGATGAGATTTTTCATGAACGGTGCTTTGTCTTTGATTTTTCTTCCTAAAAGAAGAAGAAACTAAACTTCTCTCCTTCAGATAGGTACCTCTGGTTACTGTGTTTATTTACAAAGTGGTAACTCCTTTGCTGCTTGAGGAGAGAACAATTCTGAGGTGATTGTGTTTACACAGGAAATACTGATAAATTCCCATGTGTTTGTAGAATGATCCTAAACTGCTTAATTTAAGGACTTCTTTTACTTAGAACACGCTATGCTTGCAAAGATCATGGTGACCTTGACCTCTTGGTTAAGCAACTAGCAATGGATTTCTTTTTCTCTATAAACACACTGATGTACCGATTAAAACTAGAAAATAAACACTTATAAATGGACACTTAAAAATTATGTTAAAATTTGTTTTCCCCCACACAGGAAGAATTTAATGGGAAACCCAACTCCCTTTTTTTTAATGACGGTCAGCGAAGAATCGACTTTGTTCTAGTATATGAAGATGAAAGCAAAAAAGAAACCAATAAAAAGGGTTCAAATGAAAAACAAAGGGTAAGTTTTCTGTGTGTGCTATTCTCCTTTTTATTTCTTATTATATCGTGAAGTGAAAAAAAGGGCTATTTTTATGTAAGCAATAAAGTAAAACTGATGTTTGAGGTATCATGTACCAAACATACCTTTATATTTTCTCTTCTCATCATTCCCTCAAGGCATGTTAACAATTTTTGTTGTTGTTGTTGTTTTGTTCATTTGAAGCCAAAACTTCCTCAGGCTCTTAACCTCAGTGGGTTTCATAGCAGAGGGCAGACTTTCTCCTAAGGAATTATACTTTCTATCTGTAAAAGAGATTTACATTAAAAGCATACTTGGCTATTTGCTATGAGGTGGGAAAGGAAGCTAATGATTAATAATAATTGCCAGCAGAGTAACAACTAGTATTCAGCGTGCTCTCATGGATAGGATGAGCCTCGTACATGCATTGTCTCACATCCTTTTCATAAGAACCTGTGAGGTACATTCTGTTACGGTACCATTGTAGTTGACAGAAGTGACCTTGGGGTTAAATGATTGCCCAAGATCACCAACTCTAGGATGAGAAATAGTGAAGCCATGGTTCGTGACTTTGTCTTGAATGGAGAACCCGTGCTTGTCACCTCTCCCATTTTCTGTCACTTCCCTTCCTTTTTATCCATTACCGGTCAAGCTGCTTCTTCATCCCTTTCCTTTTCTTCAGGCTCTTCTAAGTCACAAGACTATTTTTAGCTTCAGACAGTAAACCATTTAGTAGGCTAGGGTTATTTTTTTTTTTTTAAGATTTTATTTATTTATTTGACAGAGATCACAAGTAGGCAGAGAGGCAGGCAGAGAGAGGGGGGAGGCAGGCTCCCTGTTGAGCAGAGAGCCCGATGCGGGGCTCGATCCCAGGACCCTGGGATCATGACCTGAGCTGAAGGCAGAGGCTTAACCCACTGGTTAAGCCTTAACCCAGGTGCCCCTAGTAGGCTAGGATTATAACATGTGCCTGGATCTTCTTTACCTGAACTGAAACTGTATTAAACTGAAACAGGACAGAAAGGAGAGAGCATACATATGTCACTGTTTCCCACTTTGAAAATAACTCCCTCATATTTTGTTTTGTTTGTTTGTTCTCACCTCTGTGCTATTATATACACACAATTTTAATTGTCCCTCTCTGGACTTTTTCTCTGAAATTCATCATTCTTAAATCTATTGACTTCTGCCCATTCTTTCAAAAGAGCTGATGAAATCTGCTTAAAATGAAGCAATCATGCCTGCTTTGTTTTGTTTGTTTATTTTGGAAGGGGTAACTTTAGAGGTTTGTCTTTGCATGATACCACAGAATAAACCCAGGCATTGGAACTTGACATTCAAATTCTAATTCTGGTACTCTCTGTGGAGTAATTCCAATTGATACAACAGACCAGCCCTGAATTACAGTGGCTTGATACAGTAAAAGTTTACTTATTGCTCATGTCCAGGCAGATGTGGAGTCCCTGTTTTAAGCAAGATGGGTTTAGGGGTATTGTGGGGGGAGGGGCGTGCTCTGTCCTTTGCAGTCATCCAGGGACTTAGGCTGACACAGAAACTTTTCCATATTCAGCAGGTAGTTTCTAAGATCATCCTGGTCATTAACATAACAAAGAGTTTAAGGGAGACATGGAAAAAGGACTTGTGCTTCTTTACTACTTTGGCCTGGAAGTGACAACATTGATTGTGCCACATTTCTCTTGGTCAGAACTCAGGAAAGTGGAAAATGTCATTTCTGACTTGACAGCCGTTTCTGCACAGGAACGCTACACTATGAAAGGGCAACAAGGATCTCTGGTGGACAGCTGGCTTGTCTTGACCACAGCTGTAACTGGCTATATGCCTTGAGTGAATTTTCTGATCAGTATCATGTTTTATTATTATTTTTGAGATGCATGTTATTTTTACATTTTGGCTTTTTTAAAACGGGGTGTGTCTTACATATGATATATCATAATTTCATTGGCTGAATTTTTCCTACTGATATGTAAAATATTGGTTCATCACACACTGATGGCATCTTAGATTCAGGAAGTGGGAATTCCAATACCCAATCCATAGGATTATGGTTAGGATTAAGCACAATATTATATAGAAATGTTATATAGATTGTTAGAACATATTAGATAATAGATTTTAATTCTTATATCTTTTATTTCCAGTTTTCTTAACACAAAGTATTAGTATGAAAAGGCATGACTCCTCTTTTGTTATATAATTTATATATATGTACGTGTATATGTGTGTGCGTGTGTGTGTGTGTGTATATATATATATATATATATGTATGTATATATAAATTTATTAGAGTACTATACCTTAGAATGTGTTATCATTTTCCTGTGGACACTAAGATACGTTACGTGCAGTCATAGTCACCATCAGATATTCATTAAGCATGCATATGCCAGTGAAACTGCATTGAGCAATATAAAAAGTAAGTTAAATCTAATCCATTAAAGTGTAAAGGAAACAGTTCTGGTTTTAGACAAGAGCTTTACTGCCATGGTGACGGAGCCCTAGAGCTGCTTTCATTATTAATTAGTGCTGCATTTGTTTTACACAGAAACGTAGGTCCCAGGGTAACTCTTATAAATCAGGAGGAAAAAAATCATCATTAATTTGGCAATCTCTGAACTCAATGGAGAGATGTACCACAATGTGGGTTTTTATAAGCCGTGCTTTGAAGTGCTTTGAGTCTGTATTTGTACAATTTACTTAGATTTCACCAAACTTTAAAGCTCAGCTTTGGAATCATTTTTATTAATCAGAAGAATATTTGTGAGTTCCATCATACAGACCTTATTCAGGATTTAGGACTCCACCAGAGAAAGGCAATATCAAAATTCTGTTTTCGTTGAGAGAAAAAAAAATTATGTCTAAATCATGTTGATTTCCTAAAGTAACACCAAGGTAGACTTTAACCAGTGGCTGATCTAAAGAGCATCATTACGTACTTTCTAGAGATAGAGAAAGACAGAAGTCATAGGGCCACAAAACATAGAGGAGTAAAAGGCTGCATCTTTCCATGAGCAAAAGAGAAAATATTTTCCGTAGCCAGATCTCCAAATAGCATGTCACTTTGTCCTCCTATATTAGTGAAACTACTTCAGGAACTTCACACCTTCCTTTAAAAAGTATAAATCGTTTACATTTAGATTAGGTATGGGGAATGGCTGTAAGTTGTTTCAATAATATGTGCCCATTTAGCCCACTGTGCTTGGCACTGAATCACTTTGAAATTTTTTTTTTTTTTTTTTTTTTTTTTTTTTTACAGCAAGAAACAAGAAAACCAAACTCAAAATGGCTTAAGTGCTAAAGGAAATAAATTTTCTCACTTAAGAAGTAGCCTAGAGATAAAATCATTTCTGGGTTAGGTAATTCATTAAAGAGGTCATCAGGAGTTGAATTCGTCACATCCTTCTGCCCTGCATCCTCATATGTTGCTGTTCTTAAACTGACTTTACCTTGTTAAAAGATCACTGTTGTACTTCAAGGCACCTGGAGGTGGGAAAGGGAATGCCTTTTTTTTTTTTTTTTGAAGATTTTATTTATTTATTTGACAGATAGATTACAAGTAGGCAGAGAGGCAGGCAGAGAGAGGAAGGGAAGCAAGCTCCCTGCTGAGCAGAGAGCCCGATGCGATGCGGGGCTGGATCCCAGTACCCTGGGATCATGACCTGAGCTGAAGGCAGAGGCTTTAACCCACTGAGCCACCCAGGTGCCCTGGGAATGCCTTTTTTAAGGGGGAAGAAATCTCCCCCTAGAAGGACCTGAAGCAGATTTCCCTTCACAGTTCATTGTCTGTCACAGGTCTGTTCCAAAAATGACTGTTGGCAAGATGAATGGAATTAATTAGCATCATTAGCATAGACAAATGAAGATGAGTTTTTCGTCTCTTAAATTGCCTAATCATCCAATACCTGAAAAAGCATCAGGCTTTTCTTAGGAGTGAAGAAGGGGGAAATGACTGTTCGCTAGGTAGCCAGTGGTGTCTGGAGTAGCACATGGTTAATTATATCTAAATATGTTTGATGTACACTGGGAATAACAAAGATGTTCTAAATGAAACGTCCATATTTTTTTCCAACTGTTTCTCCTCAGTTTTGTTAGTAATGTTCCTTCCACTTCTTTGTTAGACCTGCAAACAAGTGGCAGAATCGGTCTGTTTTGAAATTTGTTTGTATGACACTTGATGTCCCTTCAAATAGATGGGTTTATGACCAAGTAAAGGTATGACTTAGGTGTCAGTAAAGAGGATGGAAGGGTCACGGCAGCACGAAGACAGTATAAGCAATCCTGAGTAAGTTGTTTAGTTTAGCTTTCTGTCTGCACAATCCATTCCTAAAAATTAATGGAAAATTTATGTCCTTGAAGCTTATGTAAATTTTGTGTATGGAAATGTAAATTTGTATTTCATACCTGACTTTAAGAATTCTTTAGTAGGTGGCAGAAGGATCTGGCCCGTGGAGATCATAGCGTAAGAGGTTTTTAAGAAATGAGCAATCAGGGGCTCCTGGGTGGCTCAGTGGTTAAAGCCTCTGCCTTCGGCTCAGGTCATGATCTCAGGGTCCTGGGATCAAGTCCCGCATCGGGCTCTCTGCTCAGCAGGGAGCCTGCTTCCCCCCGCCTCTCTATGCCTCCCTCTCTGCCTACTTGTGATCTCTGTCTGTCAAATGAATAAATAAAATCTTAAAAAAAAAAAAAAAGAAATGAGCAATCAAATTAAATTATATCCAAACCTTCAAATAATGTGAGACAACTAACTAATTGGTTATAGATCCTGTGAGCTTTAAAAACTGTTGCCCATTGTTTTAGATGAGTTATCACAAGGCTGGAAATGTTTGCCTAGAAGCTGGTTGAGATTCCTTTGGACATGTTTCAAAGCTCATCAAAAAGTTCTAGTACAGTGAATACATTACATCACTCCATTTACTGAGGTCTTACATTTTTTAGTAAACTTTTATAACAGTGTCCATGAAGATCTTTTACTTTTTTGTTTGTTCGTTTCAGTGTAGAGTTTAGTAAGACTCAAGACTTTACAGTACTCAGTGCTCATCACAAATGCACTTTTTTTTTTTTTTTTTAGATTTTATTTATTTATTTGACAGACAGAGATCACAGGTAGGCAGAGAGGCAGGCAGAGAGAGGAAGGGAAGCAGGCTCGATCCCAGGACCCTGGGATCGTGACCTGAGCCGAAGGCAGAGGCTTTAACCCGC
The DNA here is from genome assembly GCF_002288905.1 of Enhydra lutris kenyoni. NCBI lineage: Eukaryota > Metazoa > Chordata > Mammalia > Carnivora > Mustelidae > Enhydra > Enhydra lutris. Next base: position 4,340,474 of record NW_019154140.1, read on the forward strand.
TGAGCCACCCAGGCGGCCCACAAATGCACTTCTTAATTCCCATCCACTCATTCATCCCTCCACCCACCTCCCCTTTGGTGACCATCACTTTGTTCTCTATGGTTGAGAGTCTGTTTCTCAGTTTGACACTCTCTTTTTTCCCCTATGAACATTATTTTATTTCTTAAACTCCGCATATGAATGAAATCATATGGTATTGGTCTTTTTCTGATCTTGTACATTTTTATTAACTACTCTTATTTTAAAATTTTGTTGAAATTTCCAGCAGCATTTTAAATTGTGGTTTGTGATTTATTGCGTATTAAAAATTTTCATTGATTTTCATCAGTTCTACCCAGATACCTTGATAAACTCTTTATAGTTCTAATAGTTTCCAGTGTGTCTTTTATGATTTCTCAGGAAAAGACCAATTATCTATGAATGATGAAAGCTTTGGTCTACCTTTGCCATTTTTATACTTTCCTTTTCTTACTGGAGTGCAATGGCTAAGACCTCTTGAATAAAACCAGTAACACACAGTAGTCAGCATTATAGTGTTCCTGATTTTATTGGGAATGTTTGTACAATTTCACTAAAATATCACACCTGCTATAAGATTTTGGTAGTTTTCTTTAAAAAAAGCTTAAGGAGTCCCCTTCTAGTCCTGGATTGCTGAGCATTTTTATAAGTGGGTTTTAGGGCAAGTAAGTTTTCCAAACTTACTTATTTATACAAACAACCTGGAGCACTTGCTTAAAGTAGGTTTCTTGGCCCCATGCCTGGAGATTCTGACTCAGATTCTGACTAAGTAGGTACCAGATGCTGCCCGAGCAATCTACTTTCCACAAGTAAAGAAGATGCCTTTTATCAAAGTTAAGACATATTGTTGTTGAGACCACCTTCTCTATGCAATCAGCAGCTACTCCTTTGTGATATTTATCCCTTTCAAGCTTATTACTTATGAAAATTTAGTATAGTTGATTTTTCCTAAACTTGTGCCTTTTTTGAAGTGAGATACAGGTGACTGGAACCCCCCAGGACAAATGACAGCTTTTTCATTCCAACCTAAGACCAGATCTCAGAAGGAGCAATCAGAGAAAGAAAAGGATTTTCTGTTCTCCACATCCTGGTGACCTTTCTGTCTGTTTTAAGAATTGGGCCCCAGGATACTTTCCACTTGAGGAATAAGAACCAAGATTTGGATTCATTGCTCTCATGCTGAGTACTCAAAAATAAAACCAAACATGTTTATACCAGCAACACATTTTGTACCTGTAATTTGAAACTGTCGATTCTAATTTACTTTATTCCTTTTAACCTACAATCTTAGTATAAGCAAATAGGGTGTAAAGAAAAGAGATAAAAATATAAAGAAGAGGTCTCTGCCTTAGTCCAGAATGCTAGTGAACTGAGGTCAGACTGGATTTTGCTCCCTAAAACAGAAGAGAGGACACTTACCAAAAGTTATCTGGGAAGGTAAAACCAGCCAACACTGGTTGCCATCATTTCTTCTTAACCCATCCTAATATAAGCCTGAAGTTTCCAATTCATGGACTATCTGTGGCGAACATGTCATTTCCAGTAAGTATTTTACGCTGTTCTAATGCTTCAAAATCCCTTTCTGCCATCCTTTTATCTTCAACATGGGGAAGATATGCCAGTGTTAAGTCTGCTCAATCATGTCTTCTCCTTTAATGAGGCTCCATGGAACACATTGCTTTCTGGGATATCCTCAGAACATTATATTTCTTTTGGACAGGTTTTTTTTTTTTTTTTTAGTTAAAGCGTTAGAATATATTATTAATAACATCTCCCATTTTCTTTGGCTACTAGGAAACTCAGAAGCAAATTTACAGCTGAACTCTAACTTCTGAACAGGACCTATGGTTAATAAAAAATCATTTTATTTGTTACTCTGATACATCGCTTCATTTTATTTTCCTGGACTTTACATTTGTCACTCTGTGTTTCTCATTTAACTACTTTATTCTTGATGTTATTTCTGTAAGTGACCTCAAATACTTTTTTAATGAATCATAAATAAATAAATAAATAAAGTTAATGTAGTATTTGCACATGTAGGGAGCTAAGGACTAGGAAAATTATACATTGCAAGCTAAAGTCAATAATAAATGGTTTCTGAGTTATCCATACTGTTAATTATCATCTATTACCCACAAATAACCATACATTTAATACACATAAGACTTAATGAGAAGTCAAGCCATGTGATCCCTCAACAGATTTTTTTAAAAGTATTTAATAAAATTTAAAACTTAAATTTAAAAAATTTAATTTAAAATTTAAAAAAATTTAATAAAAATTTAAAACTTACTTGCACTAAAATGTTTATACTAGTTGTCTTAAATTAGTTTTTATTTTTAAAAGATTTTATTTATTTGAGAGAGTGAGAGCGAGAGAGAGAGAGAGAGAGAGAGCATGAATTCGGGGAGAGGGTCAGAGGGAGAAGCAGACTCCCCGCTGAGCAGGGAGCCCGATGCGGGACTCGATCCTGGGACTCCAGGATCATGACCTGAGCTGAAGGCAGTTGCTTAACCAACTGAGCCACCTAGGTGCCCTCAGCAGTGACTTTTTATAAGTTGCTTTTTCTCCCCTTCTCAGAAAATTTCTCTTCTCTAAGTTACCCACAGAGAGCATTTATGTCTTTTATAATTATACCTAAAATTTTAATTTAAAAAAGAAAGTCAGAAGTTAATATTCACTTCCATTCCATGCTTATTATTTAAAATGTGCATCCTTTTTCTGTCCCCTAGAGAACACATATTATCTACTTGAATAAATTCCTCATCAGATTGGTCCACTAACATTAAATGTTTTATCACCAGCATGTGAATTTAAATTAAGTACCAATTAAATTATTTATTCTGCTTACCAAACCTTTTTGAGCACATGATGTATAACTAATAAATAGTTCTTATAGTAGTTAGTAATTTTTTTTGTACAAATTAAGGACCTTTAACTTATTCGTCATTCATCTTTGTAGGCCTAACAAAGATTGGCAAGTTGAAAAATACTCTGACAGTACCATCAGTACTTTGCCCAACAAAGCTGTAAGAATACATGAAATTAATCTATGCATATATTCATTAATCCCAACTGATTTGTGGTTTATTATCATTACACTGTGTTCAGTAACTTTACTTCAGAGGCTTTACAATCCTTGTTTTTCTTATCCTGTGAAAGCTGGTTGACTTAAAGAAAATGGTAGATTGGTGTTTACAATCAATACTATTGCTGTTTAATTCACAAGCCATTCCTCCCCACAATGACTTTATTAAGCCAAATGAGATGTGTAATCTAAGGTGCTTAGGGGCAGAAGGCTTCCTTAATTATGCCAGTCTGTCCTTTGTAATTTTGATTGTTTTTGTTCTTTATTTCTCTGACAGCTGTATTAACCTCTCAAAAGAGGTATGAATAAAATTCCAGTTTCTGAGGTGAGATAGGTACTCTTATCCTTTTTTACTTTGAACCTCCAGCACCGTTCTCCACCCACAGTAGTGGAATCACATCCATCCTTTTCAAGATGTACACAGGTCCTCAATGATTACAGTCATTTTGGATTTACTTTAGGTTAAAAAAAAAAAAAAGATCCAGGTTGCAATGCCAATGAACTTGTTCCCCTAGGGACAGAAGAATTTACAGTACAATCTAAAGTATGACTGGGCATTTTTCAGAGCCAAAGAGCCTAGTTTGGTTATTTTGTGCTGCTAAATACAGACCATAGACTATAGAACATAGTTTAGGTTCATATATGTAAAGTTTTTCTGATAAGGCACATAGATGATCTTTAGTGAAAAAAATGTGTGATCTCATATTTTTTTCAACAAATACTTATTGAACAATGGCTATGTCAGTCAATATGCAATATTAATTTTCTTTCATTTTTAACATGGAAGATAGCTCTACCCTAATTTTTTAAATGTCAAGAACACTGTTACTTATCTAAGTATAAATTCTACAAGGAAATGAAGATAATGATTTCATATTAAACAGATTGAAGCAATCTTTTCTTAAGTAATCAGTCTTTCCCTGATATGTGCTTGTTTGACAAATACTGCACATATGCTAATTTACTTTAGCTACCTGACAAACCAAGAAAACTGGTTTGATCAATTTTTAAAATACTCCACTAGTTCTTTGTGAATTGCCTTGCCAAAGGAAAATAACAAGAACTGTCTTATTAAAGTAACTCCAAGGTGATAGATTAAGATGTTTAAGCAAATAAAAATGTCCTATCCTTGATTCAACTGTTTAAGTATTTATAGTGAGTGGTAAAATAGAGGGCATTATAAACCAACTCCAAGGTCTACCAATTATCTTGAGAGAAATCAGGTAAATATCTCAGGAGTTCTTTATAAAGAACTAGATAAGAACTAAAATAGGATAAATTAGTACAACCTTTCTGGAGGGCAGTATGGCAGTACATATTAAAGAACTTAGAATTGCATACGCCCTTTGATTTAACAATTCTGCTTCTGGGACTTTATCCGGAGGAAATAATAATGGATGCACAAAGACTGTTCTACAAGGATTTTTATAATATTGAAAATTAGGAGCAACCTAAATATCCAAAAATTTGAGATTTGTTAAATAAATTATAGTACATCTCTCTGAGAGACTATTACCAAGCCATTAAAATGAGATGGAAGAAAAGTATTTCTAAGGTTTTCTGCATCTTTGATACTCCCGTCTGCTATACACTCTTGTCAGTGACCTCCCTTATTATACACAGAAATGAGGGAAAAGTAAGAAGATATAAAGATGTGTTCACAACCTTCAGAGAGTGAAGAGGACACACACGCACACGCACGCACACACACATACACACTGTCTCACACAGATATACCCATTTATCAGATATCAAAGAAGGTAGTCTGAGGACCAGGATGACCAAGTAGTATAGAAGAATCAAGAGGGAGAGCAGAGTAACTCAGCATTAAGATCCCGTTCTTGGAGTTACAGTAAAACAGTGTCATCGGTGTCCCACTGAAGGATTAGGGGGTCACTGGGTGCAAGTGGATTGGGGTTGCCTGTTCTTATTCAGATATTTTGCATTAAAAAAGAAGAGGTGAGCCCCTAAGGCTTGTAGGGGAGCGAGGGTTTAGTTTTTTGTTTTTTGTTTTTCAAAAGGAATAAGGGAAGTTGAGCATGTTTGAATGGAGAAAAAGAGAATATGGTAATGGCTAGCATGTTTATGGCTTATTATGTATAAAACATGATACTGAGGCCTTTTATATCCCTGATCACATTTAATCCCTAAAAGACCCTCAAGATGAAGCTATTTCTTGTCCTATTTTGAAATGAAGCTACCAGCGCTTGTATGATTTACATTGTTTTGCCCAATGTCACAGAATCTGGATTTGAATTTTGACTTTGAATCTAACTATCATGCCATTATTTTCTAAAAGGAAAACAAAAACTGAAAGAACTAAATGCCAGTACTTAATTGTTAAAATAGCCGTTTATCCACTAGAGAAGTTCCTCTTTTGACTGATTCTCCAGGTCTTCTAATGAGAAAGACATTTGTCTACAAGAGTGAATATCCTTGGGCCTGAACCTTTACATTCTAACTGAAATCATTCCTGACTGACTTCAAAAGGATACAGAAGACACAGTCATGGATCCTGCTAATGGGTCAGTCTGGGTTGCCCCTTGTACAGACTCAGGATGAGTCATCTTCCCTGAAGGAGAGGAAGTCAGAGTGTCTGGTGTACTCAGAGCCCCTGCTCCCTCCACTGTACAGTGATGTCGGTTTCAGCCTAACTACTTCTCCGTAGTTCACGGTTACCGAACCAGTCACGATTCCTGCTGGCAAGTGACAGAAATGAGCTCTAACTTATGCAAACAAGGAGTTTATCAGAGGAATGTTAGGGAGCTCATAAGTTCCTCTGAAGGGTTGGACAGATAAGCCTAGAAACCAGGTAGCTGGGAGCAGTGCCCCAAATCCCACTACAGAGGCATTCTGGGAGAGAAAGCATGGTTGCTGGTCAGTGGCAGCGGCTCAGATCTGCTGTAACCTCTATTTCAGCCATCTTGGGAACTGGCATTTGCTTTCCAAACCACCCTCGAATGAGTTCTGTTGGGCCCAGCTTCTTTGTGTCACTGGCTTCTGAGAGAGGGTCTGGAGTGGTTGGTCTGATTGACAAGGCCTAGCTCATGTGCAAATAGCTGAACTTCACAGGAGACCAGGAAGGAGAATGTATTTTTCACCAGTGTAGTGGGCATGGGCTCTGGGGAGAGCTGCAGTGTTGAGGGGGCCATAAGGAACAGCAAATGCCTGTTACACTGTCATGAAACACACGAATAAATGTTTCAGTCCTTCTGTATCAGAAGAAGGTCTTAGGTCACTGGATGCTGAGTTTCTCTCTAGTTCCCCCATAGCAAACTACTTTAAATTCTTTGAATTTTCAGTACTTTGAAGGATGCTCTCAGGAGTGTTTGTAGAAGGAATTAATAAGCGTTTGTTGAGTATAGTCTTTGAACAAGCAAGCATTCGGCATAGCCTCTGTGCCAAGCACCATGTTGAACATTGTTTGCAGGATTAAAAATGCTTTTATTTTGTTTTTTTGTTATTTATTTATTTGGATGGGGGAGCAACAGAAGGAGAGGGAGGGGGAGAATCTTAAGTAGGCTCCACATCCAGTATATGGCACCCGATGTGGGGCTCCATCTTGCAGCCCTGAGTTCATGACCTGAGCCAGATGCTTAACCTACTGAGTCACCCAGGCACCCTTGAAAAGTGCTTTTAAGCAGTAGTAAAGAAAGAAGCTATTGGGCACGAGAACTGGACTACCATGCAAGAATCAAAATGCAGGTTAGGATCTGGAGTGAAGAAATACTGCCTAGTTTGAAGCAGGATGAGTCTAAAGGAGCTTCCCAAGTTGAAGTTGGGGATATGGCGGGTCTGGTTGCTTGTTCCTGTTTAAGGGAGTGTAGCTCTTGCTGATTTTTCTCTCACTATTGCATGCTCAAATTGTAAGAAGCAATTAAATGTATTACATTTGTAAAGCTCTTAGACCAGCCTCTGGTGTGTTGTTAAGTACTGTATCACATCATTTACTAAATAAATAAAAATTATACCAGTATTCTGTTTCTGATACTTCCACAAAAGATGTTAGGGATTCCACTTGGACTCATATTTAACCAAATACTACATGTATTTTTTCACTTCTTGGCCTCTGGCCTTTTTCATGCAGCACCATCTGCTTTCTGTTTATTAGCCGCTTTCCGTGTTCTCAGCACTTTGATGGCACTGCAGCTCAGCCTTTCCTCCTCCCCTTGGCAACTGGCAAATCATGAATGGCGCTCCCTGGGCAAAGTGGTCTTGACTGCTGTGTCCCCTGGATTACCTAGGCCATGATCCACTAATTCCTTTAGCTTGTTAACTGCTCAAGTTAAGACAAATGTTTTTTGTTTTGGGGGATTTTTTTGTCCAACTTTTTCACTTGTCTTCAGTGGGTGAATTAGTCCAATTAATCTTCTGTGATGACTAGAAATGGAAATTCTAGTTTATGTGCCTTATGTGGTTTAAATTCTACAATCCTCATGAGAACCTCAAAAGGAATATAGGCTTTCTCTATTCAATAGAGAAGGAAAATGAGACTTAGAGAGTTTGTTTTCTGCCAAGGGTCAAAGAGCTGATAAGTGATGGCACCAGAATTTGAACACAGGCAGTCTGGTTTTAGAGATTGTACGCTGAACCCCTGTCTTCACTCATTTTTCTGATTTCATGATGCAATATAGCTGTTTCATCACCAAAAGCCTTCTTTTAAAGGGTTAACTAACTAACTAACTAACTAAATAAATAAATAAATAAAAGGTTAACTAAGTCTCTACCTTGACATGCTTTCCTTACAGCTTAGGACACAGCCTGACAAAAGCCTAGCTAGATAGAATTTAATATCAATAAATATGGTACATTCTGCATCTTTTCAAATGGCCACGTGACACAGACAGATCTATTATCAATTAATTAATTCCCTGTTTTTGTAGGTTTATAGGTGTTTTATACCTTCATGGACATTTTAATCTTGCAGAGAAAAACATTCTTTCAGATTTTGCCAAAACTGTTTATTTTGTTTGTTGAATTTGTTCAAGGTATGTAGAGATGAAATATATATATCTAAAATTGGAACCATCTGTATGTCTGATATGTCTAGAATGCCAGATCTGGTAAATGACATCAGTGAATGGGACTCAGAAACCTCCTTTTTTGTGCCAGACTGCTTATAATTAAAAAAAAAAAAAAAAGTTTTGGAATTGAGTCAAAACCAGAGACTTTTATGCATCCCGAATGGCCAGAAACCCATGGAAACAACCAAGGCCTTTGAGAGTGCTAAGTGAATCCCAGTACACTCCATTGCATTTCATCGCAGGAATCCAACACACCCACAAATCACCCAACAGCGAGAGCACCTTGGTTGCTTACGTGCTATTTTGAGCAGATCTATCTTTTCATTAGATTCAAACTGGTTTGGTTTGGTTTGGTTTGTCTTAAAAAAGACTTTTTCTGTCCTTGGCCAAACTACAGGGTCTAACATATTTTCCAATTTCTTTTGACAGAGAAAAAGACGAGCATATGAATCTAACCTCATCTGTGATGGCCTGCATTTAGAAGCAACAAGATCGGTAAGTGTTGGATCCTTTCCAATTCCTGGCTGACTATTGCTCTTGGGAAGCTACATGTCATTTGGGATGCTAGACTGGCATTTGAAACTTGCAATTCTAGTGATGCCCTAGGCTGGGCGGAAAGGGGGGGGCATCCATCAAAATCTGCATTATAGAACGTATTTGTTTCTGATCAAAGTCAGCATACCTTTTTTAGTAGCCGAAGAATGTAATACTGAATGCATGTATAAATTATCGTTTTCTTCTTTTAAGAGCTTTTTAAAAAGATCTCTCATTTTACAAACAACAGCTTATAAAAATTAATGAATATAAGAATAACAAAAATAAAAATCCTCTATATTCTAATTATACATAAATAACCTTGTGGTCCCACTGAACTTTTTTATTCCTCAAAACATATCTGTTTTTCCCTTTCAAAAAGGGGGATTATTATTTCACAGTTTTATAATTTGCTTTTCTTTCTGCTAATATGTAGTAGATGCATTTCTATATTGATATCTTTTTCTTATGGACACATAACATGACATTTAACAGATATATAATATACTAATGAGTCCTGCTCTGGGTTAGAAATTTTAAAATTATCATTAAAATAACACGGCAGTGAATAGTCTAATGTTTTTATTTTTAGTCACCAATTTGGGTGGAGTGATAGGCAAATTAACAAGTTTGCTTTTCTTCATTTAAAATAATAGTAGTTTTCTGAAAGTATGAAAAGGACTTTAATTACTTGCTCAATAATTTGAACCAAGAAATTATCTTTAAGGCAAAAATATCTGATGGCATGCAAGTCTGTTTTATTTTATCTTCGTCTTTACCAGCGTCCTGTGTTTTGACTACCAGCAACGTAAGAACAATCCATATGTGTTTCAAAATTATGAAAATAATCAGTTTCCTGGTTTGTGTTTTTATTCTTGCATTGTAGGTTTTGGATGATAAGCTTGTGTTTGTAAAAGTACATGCCCCATGGGAGGTGTTATGTACGTACGCTGAGATAATGCACATCAAATTGCCTCTGAAACCCAATGATCTGAAAACCCGGTCCTCAGCCTTCGGTAATTTCAGCTGGTTTACCAAAGTCCTCCAAGTGGATGAAAGTATCATCAAGCCAGAGCAGGAGTTTTTCACTGCCCCATTTGAGAAGAACCGGATGAATGATTTTTATATTCAGGATAGAGATACTTTCTTCAATCCAGCCACCAGAAGCCGCATTGTAAGTCTAAACCAAATTTAGTTGCTGTCTTTGAGTAATTTGGAACCTGCTGCTTGAATAATTAGTGGTCTGGTGTGCTTGGTTTAGTTTTGTTTTTAAAAGCTGCCCCCCACCCCTCACTGAAAAGGAAGCTGGTTCCTGTTACAATAGTAACAATGGTTGGTTAGTTACACATTAATGCACTCATTCTGTTTTATAATTTTTTTTAGGTTTACTTCATCCTCTCTCGGGTCATGTATCAAGTAAGAGACAATGTTAAAAAGTTTGGAATTAACAAACTTGTCAGCTCTGGGATCTACAAAGCGGCTTTCCCTCTCCATGATGTAAGTCAAATGGCAAGAATGAAATAAAATACCCAAGGTGTACTTTACTGTGAATAGAGAAGGGCTAATCTTCTTAACCTTGAGTTTCTTCTTCCATAAAATGAAGATAGTCAATGACAAGGTTACAAGCTCATTGAGGGCAGGAACTGGGTTATTTTGGGCCATAGAGAAGGCCGTCAGTTTCAACAGTCAATGAACGGATGATGGAAACAGCAGCCATCTTGTAGTGCTCATATAGAGCTCTGCTGGTGAGCAGTTAAGAGCGTGGGCTCTGGGGCTTGCTCTCCCACTTTCGAGCTGGATGACCTCATAAAAGTCACTTAGCCTCTCAGTACCTCAATTTCCTCATCAATAAAATGGGGATAATTATCATACTTACGTCATAGAGTTATGCCATAGAGTTATGAGGGTTAATTAAATTAATCCCTGTCAAATGTTAGCACCATCCCTGGCATGTAGTATAAGCAATAGCTCTCTTTATAATTACTGACAGATGTTGTTATCAACTAGAAACGTATTGCTTCTTTTTAAGTAAAATACGTGTTAGATCTTCTCACTCATAATTTTCTAGAACACGGGCTTTTTCCCCCTAAAATACCATTTTCTTCCTGTGTCCTAGACTATCATAAGACTTTTACAAAGACATCTGTCAGAGTTCTCATCCCGATGGCAATACTGCAGGGTGTTGACATTTTTTAAGGACTCCGTTCTGAGATGACAGCAGCTCCTCAAATTCAAGAGCACTTCTGTGGCCGATAACATCTCTCATGAAATGAGAATTTTAAAATGTGACTGCTTCAGACCCTTAACGATTCCATAAATGCCGGGATATTATATCTAAGCTCTTTAGGTAAATTCTGTCATTGAAATAAATTAAATACTATATTATAGTGTGCTATAGCTTTGTCACATTCACTATCAATTTATCTGAATCTCTAAGACCAAGAAAGCCAAAAGTGAGATTGATCATTCTGCTGGGTAGTACGTGTATGTGTGGATGACGACGTTATTGAAGTGTACTGTAGATGATAATAAACTAGGATACAAAAGAGCTACTTGAGGCACATGTGTAAATAGAGAGCAGAGAGCTGAATGGAGTAGATTCTGAACTTCCTGGTGAAGAGACCCAATATGGCAGCCCAGCCTGAGGGTCCATGTGTTTTATATTTGTTAGCAAAATTAGTGAGTATAGCATGACACAAACTTTAGGGATACTTAAGAATTGCTGTCATGAATATTAATGTGGAATGCCAAAGTTCAATAGTATTCAGTTGGCATCCGCCCATGCCCAGTTCTTTCCTGCTAAAGCCTCTTTCAATTGCAGTGATCCCACATCCAGCCTAAGGAGTGATCTTGTGTGGCATTTGGAAGGGAAGTGAACGGAGGTCAGGACCTATATTAAGGCTTACCTGGTGATAATCTGGTTCTAGTACAGGAGGGAGAAAAACGAGTCAGATGGGAAGAGTGACTGAGTTTACGAAGAGGCAGAAACCTTTGTTTTCTGAGTAAACGAAGTATATAATATGTCATACTTCTTTGTTGTTCATATTCTGCATGTTGTCCCAGAGTAACTGCTGAACTGGGGGGACAAAGATGCCTGGGTTTTAGAATTGACCTTGGTACTAACCAGCTAAGGCCCTGGTTTCCCCCAGGCATCCAGGGAGGGTGTGGCTAGCAGGTGTTTCTCCAGTGTGGCTGTTTTGCACTTGAGCAGCCCAATTTTTAACTGTTTAGGAGTTGGTACGCTTGTGGGACGTAAGGCATCTCTGGGGCTCCCACCGGGTACCTGAAGTGTTCTCTAGGATTATAACAACCAAGTGTTCTTCCCCACCCACATTTGCAAGTGGCCGCAAGTGATTAATAATACCACTGGTTGAAATCACTAAGAATTAGATGATCCATCCATCCCTTCCAGCAAAGGAGAGCCCCCTATTCCTGTGAAGTACAAGTACCATATTGAATAAACAGGTCTGTGAACACCTAGTGCTTATATACTCGCTTGTTTGCTTCTGCTTCGTAGTGCACCTTCAACCATAAGTCCGAGGATGTCAGCTGCCCAAGTGAACGGTACCTTCTGTACAGGGAGTGGGCTCATCCACGAAGTATATACAAAAAGCAGCCCTTGGATCTTATCAGGTGAGGTGTATAGAGAGCATGCCAGTGGGAGGACTCAGGTTGCTCTCTGGCATCGAAGTGATAGTATTCGAAGAGGATTGCCACCCAGGGAAGCTCACCCAGACCCCTGAACATTGTCCACAGCTTTTTTTTTTTTTTTAAGATTGGTATTTATTTATTTATTTGACAGGCAGAGATCACAAGTAGGCAGAGAGGCAGGCAGGGTGGGGTGGGGGGGAAGCAGGCTCCCTGTTGAGCTGAGAGCCCGCTGCAGGACTCGATCCCAGAACCCTGGGATCATGATTTGAGCTGTAGGCAAAGGCTTTAACCCACTGAGCAACCCAGGCACCCCTGCCCACAGCTTTTTATTGAGGCTTTTTAGATAGGCATGAGTCACTGAATCATTGCCCTTGTGGCTCAGTCTCCAGCCCCTTCCTTTCCCAACATACTATGGCTCAAAGCCCCCCAGTCCTCCAGTCAAATGGTTGGTCTTCCTGGCCTGGCCAGTCTCCATCCTGAGTCATCCCATTAGCACAAACTAAGGGCCCTCCATGAGTCACCTCATTGGCATCGACTGTTGGGTGGGGTCCCAGGGGTTCTTCGTGAGTAACAAAGACACCCTTATCTTGGGAAATTTCAAAGGTTTAGAGGTTACCTCCCAAAATTGGGAATAAAGACTCACCATAGTCCTCATTACCTCATTACATTTAGCTTAAATTGTATGGTAAGAGATACAAGTTTTCACTGCTTGCCTGTAACTGCTGCTAGATACTGTTTCACTATATCTAACAAGGAGTGATGACTAGCTCAGCATTTATTTTCTGAAAACACCAAGGTCAGCTGCTCTTTAGAAACTTTTGTTGTTTGGGCAAGGCTGCTGGATAGAGAGACAGACAAAAAATAATGAAGAAACAAATAAAAATAAGCAGAGAAGTAAACAAAATTTCTGATTGAAATGAAGAAACACCATGATGAGTTGGGGTGAGGGGAAGGAAGTGAAGAAAGTTACGTTTGAGTGGGCAACATATGAACTAAGACCTGGATAGTGAAAAGGAGCCAGGATTTTGTGGATTAGAAAGAAGTCATTCTTGGACTGGGGCAGCTTGCACGATGGCCCATGAGGTACAGGGTCACTGGCAAGTGTGAGGAAATATTGAAGACCTGTGCTAAGGAGAGAAGAATGAGACACAGGTTAGAAGGGGGGTAGCTGGATCACGGAAAAGAGGTTAGATTTTAAGGACAGTGAAAAGCACTTGTGATGCTTTAAGTACTCCAATAATTTTATCTCATTCACACTTTGTAAAGATAATTTGGGGAATGGCTGACAGGGGCCCCAGGAAGCAGGGAGAGCAGGTAGGAGGCTGTCGGAGTGGCCAGAGGAGAACTCTTAGCAGCACAGTTGGAATGGGTGGTAGGGGAGTCCGTGGGACTTGGTTGTGGGTTGGATGTGGAGAGCGAGGAGGGAAGAGTCAGGTTCCCCCAGGTTGGCCTGGAGCCAAGTGCCTGTTTTTTCTACCTCACCTCAGTGCCCACTGACATGGGAAAACCATTTGACATTAAAAGTGAGAGTTTTAAAACATTGAAGAGTTTTTGTTTTGCTTTGTTTTACATTTTCTTATGGGAAATTTCAAACATATGCAAAAATAGAACAGTACAGCAAAACTGCCTATATCTGTCTCCCACCTCCAAAAATTATGAACTCCTCACTAATCCTGTTTCATTTTTCTCTCTAGCTCCTTCCCATCCCTTTCCATTGGAGCATTTTGAAGAAGACCCCAGATATCATTATATTTCATTAATATTTCATATATTTCATTCTCTTTTAAATGTAGTCTGAATACTTAAAATCATCAAAAAGCCATGTTCAGTTTTTCCTGATTATCACAAAAACTTTTTTTTTTTTTTAACAATTTTTAGTTCAGATCAGAGAACCAAACAAGGTCCAGATGGCACAATTAATGTATTTCTCAGTTGTCTTCTAATCTTTCCATTTCTTTCTTCCTGGTAACTGTGGAGGAGTTTCTCCATTCTCTATTTTACTGACTTCATTCTTCCTTGTGCTGGTGTTGGACTTGTTGCTGTGTCCTGTGTATTTGCTTTAGCTAAGTAATTTGTCCCTCATTTGAAAGTTTGATCTGATTGCAGTTCAGCTTTGTACAAGAATACTTAATATGTGGAGTTTCATACTTCTACCAGAAGCTACATAATGTACTATTTCTTCTGTGTGTGATGATAGCAACCATCAGTGATCATTGCTTAAAGTCATTTCATAAGGGATTTTATTTTGCTATTTCATTTGCTCATACTCTTCATTTCTTCATTTTTTAACTGGATTACAATCATAAAGAGGCATTTTCTCTCATTAACTCCAGATATTCTGTAGGATAAAATTTTAAAAGAGGGTGTTTGTACATATGTAAACATTTGAAGCTGATACTCACGTGTGATTTTCTTTTATGTTAAACCCAAACCATCTGATAGCAGGGTGTTGGGTTCTTCATCGTCCTTTATTGATTTTTTGGTAAAGAGAACAATTTCCCCACTATTTTAAGTATATTTCACTAAGGAAAATGTATTTTTTTTCTAACTATTCCCTGTCCCTGGTCCACATGTTCCTTTCCTTGCTTCCCACTAGTAACCCCTTGAGCCTTTGGGCTGTTAAACCTTCATCTGTGGGCCCCAGGGATTACCTGAAGGGAAAATCAGTTCTTTTCCAAAAAGCAAACCAGATAAACCAGAAAAAGTAACTAGGGGAAACAGATTTTTGCACAGGAAAAAAAAAAAAAAAAAGAAAAAGAAAAACTACCTCCCAAACTCCCATTTTTACCCTCAGAGTGAGAAAAGAAACTATGATATCCATAAGAAAGGACAGGAGTTCTATAAAAAAAGGATCATTCCATGGATAAAATGTGATTCTTAAAAATGTAATAGAACAGAAAAACCCTAATCATAGTATTAGAAAATAAAGTTGAAGAAATTGTACAGAACACAGAGCAAAAATATGAAGAGATAGAAAATAAAAACGACAGGAAGAAATAAAAATTAGAAGGTCTGTCTAGGAGATGCAATGAACAAATAGTAGGGTGCTAGGAATGAGAACAGAGACAACATAGGGAAGAAATCAGAGCAGTGTCTGAACCATATTGAAAAACAATAGAGAGCATGAGGGGTCCCTCGCGTCAAGCAGTGCTGTCAGGAATCAGGAAGACAGCCAAAGGAGATGAGCTGAGAACAGATAACACTAGAACATGCAGGTGGTACCAAGAACTGATGATTGGCAAAGCCAAGAGCTGATGGAAGAACCGGAAGAGGCCTGGGAAGGCTAAAGACTGATAAAACTCCTCTAAAAAGGGAGGACTTCCACAGCAAACTGTCAGATTCTCCAGATTCGGACTCTTCCTTGTCTGACCACATTTGAAAGGCAGCGGCCCCAGATTGGTCTCTGAACATAAGAGAGACCCTCCACTGCTTGAACATAATAAGCACTAAGTGCTGAGAGTGGACCCGGACTGGACTGAGTCCTCATCTCACCTGTATGGTTGGGGACTGACTGCATTTGGTTCATTAATTTCTTACCCTCATTGTATCTTGTTTGTTGTGTGACTTTGTATTGTATCTTGTCCTGTGTGGCGTGTATGAAGCCAGACCAAATGTGTAGGGAAGTGTCATTGAGTTTGGAGTCCCGAAGCTGTTACAGTTGTGCAAATCTTGCTTTATGAGTGAATAAAGCTGACATTGTGGAAAGACACAACTCGTACCTACACACCTTTATAGCGCACTCGGGACAGAAACTGAATGTGCTAGGTCTCCAGATGGAAGGAGCTTCCTGAGCGCTCAGAGGATGAAAATAGAGCAAGCCAGTCACCTCAGCATGTCATCAAGTCATGACAACATGGCACCTCAGGACACTGAAGACAAAAAGAAGATCCTGAGAACTTCCAGAAGGAGAAATAGAACCTCCAGAAGGAGAAACCTTCATTTGAAGGAGCAAGACTCAGAATAACACCAAACTCCTCAACGACAACACTGCAGGTAGAAGAAAAGAGAGCAATAACTTCAAATTTCCAAGGGATGTGATTTCTTACTTTCCAATTCCACAGATGGCCAAGCTATTTAAATAAGTGTGAGGAACTTTTGCCATTTAAATGTGCAAAGTAGTGGAGGTGTTGCTCCACGAAGGAAGAGGAAAACATGGCTTCAGTATACAGGGATTCCCAACGTGAGAGAAAAATGGAGAGATTCCAGGTGATAGCTCTGTGCAGGGCTAGAGAATCATTAATCTGGGTTGGAGAAGATCTGATGGGATTCATTCAAGGAGGTGAAATCAATAGACTACCTCATGTGTTTGAAAGTACTGAGAACATTACATGTTAGGTCAGAGTCTGGGGTTGAATTGTTGGTAAGCATACAGAAAACTAAGCGGTGAACCACCATGACAATTACTAGAACTTTCTGACCCCTTGCTGAGTATATACTTTTAACTTAGATCAAAAAGCTGAATTTTTAGAAATTGATGTTAAGAATTGGAATGTTCTTGGCAGAAAGAGAATGATCAGAATATCATATTTGAAAGAATTATTATATTTTATTCCCAGCCTTTCAGCAGGAACTTGGAGGCAGTTTTTGGTCTGGATTCAAAAATTCTTTCTGATCTTCTTGCCTCCAATATAATGTAGGTATCTCTGGAAACAATGAACTCCCTGTCATGCTAAGTATCCAAGCAGGAACTGCCTGACTAGCTCTAAATGAGGCAGAATATTTTTACTATTGGAGAGTTGGACCAGTAACCTCTAACATTCTTTCCAGTTTTAAGTGTGGCATTTCCAGTGTGGATGGTTGATAAGAACATATCAGAGAAAGCCTAACAGCCAAGATGTTGCAAACCCATTGCCAAGCTTTTCTTTCTCAATACTACCCTGAGCCTGTCATTGACCTACAGTTTATGAGTCAGACAGCAAAGCCCCAGTCACATAAAAATGCAACACTTGCAAGACGCCTGATTCCATGTCTGGGCCAGTCCTTCCTTACCCCCAGGGATTAGCCTACACCCAGGCCTACAACCTCTGAAGCTGACAGCGGGTTCAGCCCAGGGATGTTCCTGTCTGAAGGGAGTCTCCAGGGACTTCAGGCCTTCCTCAGAGCTTAGTCCCCACCAGGCTAAGCCCAAGGACCTCAACCCAGCCCCATACTACTGAGCCGGAAGTCTCATAGAGGTCTTTAAGGAAGCAGAGAGCTAAGTAAATTATAGTTTCTCTGGGCCAGTACTGAGCCGGGAGTGACTCAGTATCAACAACAGCAGCCCTCCCCTAACAGTCATCTCAGTGTGCTCTCCTCACCTCTCAACTCTTTCCTAGTCCTGAACTGCATCTGTCTCCCTTTCAGGAATAGTCTGGTGTAGCTTCCTGCCCTACCTCCTTTCTTCCAAAGGGGCCTTCTGGACTCTTCCCCTGATCAGTTTTCACAACTTAGAGAAAATGGAAGTGCTAGATGTAAGGAATACAGCCCAGTGGATTCCTCAGTCATTGTCAGTGACTTCTCATCCGTCCTTGTATTTGTGATTTACACTAGTTTATTTCTGATTTACATTACACTGGCTCCGAGGGAGTTCCCTGGACAAGCAAAAGCAAGTACCTGGGAGCAGATTGTTCGTGTTCATTTGTCTCATGCATGTTACAGTCTTTTGGAGAATGTATCAGATGTGTTCATGTTTACAAAGAATGATGGTGATGTATTCTATTTGGTTACTGCGTAGCATTTTTCTTTCCTTCGCCCTGTTCTAACTGACTTTGCTTCACCAGGCTTACCAGTGATCTGTAGTTCTAGGATATGTAAAATACTCGTTTCCTAGTGGAATTTGGGGTCTTTATGAAAAGGAACGTGTTTTAAGTGTGAATTGAGTAAGAGGTCTAAGTTTAAAGCCTCCAGTATTTAAAATCAGAAATTGAGGTTAGGATGAAGATGCAAAGTGGTTCGGTGTGTCTTCTAAAAACACTTTCTGTGTTTCTTCAGGAAATATTATGGAGAAAAGATTGGAATCTACTTTGCGTGGCTGGGCTACTATACTCAGATGCTCTTGCTGGCCGCAGTAGTAGGAGTGGCTTGCTTTCTCTATGGCTATTTTAATCAAAATAACTGTACGTGGAGGTGAGTTCTATTTATTCCTTGTTACTGTGATGAAAAATTTTGATGAGAGATTCAAAAATTCCCAAAATCAAAAATTTGAAAATTTTGATTATACATACAATTATTTTCAGGGTCTTAGACAGTTTTAGTAAAAAGAAGACTCATCACAGAACACTTACTGCCTTGGAAAATATATCCCTTTTGTCCTGAGTGTAATAACTAAGTGAAGTGGAAAAATTTTTTTTTTTAGATAATGCAGCCCAGTTTCTGACAGGAATATTACCCTTAGGAAACACTCCAATTTTTAAGACAATACTGTATTTGAAAAAGAAAGGCAGTCTAGAGGGAGGATTGTCCTTGAACTTCTGCTCCCCAGAGGAATGTTCTGCTCAGGCCTACAGATGGGAGCCAAGAGCAGCTCTGATTTCTTCAAGATTTCAGAAGCAAAACTTATAAAATTGGTATTTTTATGCTTTTAGAAATGACTTTTTAATATATATTAGGAAATTGGTGTTTAGAAATTCAAGTAAACAATACTTTTGTTTTTGTTCTACTTTTAAAAAATTAGGCCTTACAGTGTTATGGGAAAAAAAGTAAGTGATAAACAATTAGTTTGTGCTTGGTGTTAGAATTAAAATACCAGCTGCACTGTCTAAAGGGAAAAAGCATGGATGCCAGAACATTGAATTTCCCCAGCATTGTTCTGAATTGTCATTATGCCTCTGCTTTTGGTAGTGTCAACCTTTAGAAGGGCTGCCACACTGAAGCAGGCATTTTCTTGTGTTCACCTGGCCTCTCTCCAGCTGTGACAGCCAGATCAAAATTTCTGGGCACCAGCTATGAGCTAGCTGATGACCAGATTTTTCTAGCCCCAAGCATATCAGCCTCGCTCCCGAGGCAGGAAGCTTACATGGCAGCTCTGATGTATAGGCATAATTATCCATTCTATTTAACGGAGAATTCTGAGCATTTTGTACCCATTATGGCTTCTTAGCTAGAAAGCTGCAGATGGTCTTTGAAGTACTCTCTTCTCTTCACTGAAAATAAGAGTTCAGGGCCAGAGGCTGAATGTTGCTACCTTTTGCCTAAATTTGTCTCTCGCTTCTCCATTATTTTGTATACTGTTCCAACCAAAAAACCAAAAACCATAAAACAACATCTCAAAAATATATTTTAAAGTGCAAATAAGCATTTTTATAAGGTTCTTGCACCGTGGCTGTCCTCATTACAGGTCATTTTGTACAAACACCCTGACAGTCACGGCACATGTTTTCTACTATTTCACACAGATTAGTTTACAGAAATCTGGGGCAGGGTCTTGGGGATATACTCCCTGTGCTCAGAACTGTTGGGGCTTTAGTTACTTACATTAAGTATTTTAAAAATACATGCATTTAAATATTTTCAGTTAAGTTTATTACATGCTGAGTAGATTCAGGGTCTATGTAAGGTCTAAGGAATAATGATCCCTCACCAGTTTAAGGAAAACAACATTACTCTTACCTGAGAAATGCTTCCCTCAGTTGCATTCCCTCACTTTCCACTTTGGAAATCAGAACTACAGTAAATTTTGATTTTTTTTTTTTATCATTCCTTTAAATAGACTGTATATTTTTTTTAATCACATATATTTGTATCCCTATAAAATATATTTCATTTTGTGTGCTTTTGAAAATATGCATGTGTAAATGGATGTTACTATAGGTATTTCCTCTTTCTCAAAATCTTTTGTTTAAAGCTTATGTCCCCCTTTAAACATAACAGCTTTATTGAGATATTATTCAGGTACCATAAAGTGTGCCCTTTCACAGAGTACAGTTGAGTGGGTTGCCTTTTCACTTTCTTGATGGTGTCCTTTGAGACACAACAGTTTTTAATTTTAATGAAGCCTAGTTTACCTAATTTTTTTCTTTGATTACTTGTGCTTTTGGTATCATACCTTAGAAAGCATTTTTATACAGAGTCCTAAAGATTTTATCAGTGTTTACCATCTAAAAGTTTTATAGATTTAGATCTGTGATTCATTTTTTTACCAGGTATGTATCCAGGGGTCTCGGCACCATTATTGAAATATTTCCCTATAGGATTATCTGAGCACTGTTGTCAAAAGCCATTTGGCTAGAGGTGTAAGAGTTTTTTTATGGACTCTCAATTGTTTTCCATTGATCTCTATGTCTGCCCTTTGAGCAAATGCATACTATATTGATTACTGTAGCTTTGTTAGTAAGTTTTGAAGTTGAAAACTTCACACAACGTTTTCTTTTTCAAGATTGTTTTGGCCATTTTGGGTCCTTTGCATTCCATGTTAATTTTAGGATCAGCTTGTCCATTTCTGCAAAAAAGCCAGAATTGCATTAAATCTGCAGACCAATATTAAGACTTATAATCTATGAACACAGAATTTCTTCCCATTTATGTAGGTCATCTTAAATTTCTATTAATAAACTCTTCTGTAGTTCTCACTATTTAAATTTCACACTTCTTTTCTCAAATTAATTCTAAGTATTTTATTCTTTTTGATGCCATTATAAATGAAATTGCTTCCTTCATTTAATTTTTGGATTATTCATTGCTAGTGTATAGACATATAATTGCTTTTTGTGTATTGATTTTGTGTCTTATAACCTTGATGGGCTGGCTTATTAATTCTAATAGTTCTTTGATGCATTTCTTAGAATTTTAATCCAAACTGTCATGTCATCTCAAATAAAAGTAGTTTTACTTACTCCTTTCCAGTCTGGAGGCTTTTAATTTATTTTCCTTGTGTTGTTGCCATGATTAGACTCTCCAGTATAATATTAATCTTAAGAAGGAAACATTCAGTCTTTCACCAGTAAGGATAACATTTGCTATGGGTTTTTCATAAACCCATATCTATCGAGTTGAGAAGTTCCCTTCTATTCTGAGTTTTTATTTGTTACTCTGTTAAAATATTACATGAATTGATTTTTGTGTGTTGAACTATCCTTGCATTCTTGGATACATCCCACTTGATGATGATTCTTTCTATATGTTACTGGATTTGCTTTGCTAGTATTTTGTTGAGGAATTTTTTGCATCTGTATTCATAAGAGATAATGGTCTTTAGTTTTCCTCTGACATCTTGGTATGATTTTGGTATCCGTAACATTGGTCTCATAGAGTGAATTAGGAAGTGTTCCCACTTCTTTATTTTAAGAAGGGTTTGTGAAGCATTTGTGTCGGTTCTTTAAATGGTTGATAGAATTCCCTAGTGAAGCCATCTGGGCCTAGGCATTTCTTCATGGGAATTTATTTATTTATTTATTTATTTATTTTTAAAGATTTTATTTATTTATTTGACAGACAGAGATCACAAGTAGGCAGAGAGGCAGGCAGAGAGAGAGGAAGGGAAGCAGGCTCCCTGCTGAGCAGAGAGCCCAATGTGGGGCTAATTTTTTTTAATTACTAATTCAGTCTCTTTACTTGCTGTTGGTCCATTCAGATTTTCTATTTCTTCTTGAGTCAGCTTCAATTATTTACTTCTTTCTAGGAATTTATTTCATCTAGATTACTTAATTTGTTAGCATACAATTATCCATCGTATTCCCTGTAATCCTTTTTATTTTTTAAGGTCAATGACAGTGTCCCTCTTATCACTTCTGAGTTTAATAATTTGAAACTTTTTTTTACTTTTTCTCAATTAGTCTAGCTAATATTTGTCAATTTTGTTGATCTTTTCAAAGAACCAACTTTTGTTTTTGCTGATTTTTCTGTTTGTCTATTCTCTATTTCTTTTTTTTTTTTCCTTTTGCCTCTCATTTGAATGCTTAATTCATTTACATTTAATGTCATTTTTTTCCCTGTTTGGTCTTTTTTCCTCTATTCTTCTATTATGACTTTTTTTGTGTAAAACAGATATTTTCTAGTATACCATTTTAATTCCAGTTTGTCATTTCTTACTTTTTTGTTCTTGTTTTCTTAAGTGGTTGCCCTGGAGATTGTAATTAATATCTTGTTGTAAAGCAATTTCGTTCAGTTTTAATGCCAGCTTAATTTCCAGTGTTATGCAGAAACTTTACATCAGTACTGGTCTTTTCCCTTTGTGCTCTCATTCTCATGCAAATTACATCTTTATGCATTATAAGCCCATCAGCACAGTTTTATTTATTTATTTATTTTTAAAGATTTTATTTATTTATTTGAGAGAGAATGAGTGAGAGAGAGAGCCTGAGAGAGGAGACGGTCAGAGGGAGAAGCAGACTCCCCAAGGAGCTGGGATCCTGATGCGGGACTCCATCCTGGAAGTTCAGGATCATGATCTGAGCCGAAGGCAGTTGCTCAACCAACTGAGCCACCCAGGCGCCCAGCACAGTTTTATATTATTGTTTTATGTAGTTGTCTCTTACCTCAGAAGAAAATAATTACATACAAAAATATATTTATAATGTGTTATTTACCTGTGTAGTTACCTCTACCAAGTGCTCTTTATTTCTTTAGGTGAGTTTGAGTAACTGTCTAGTGTCCTTCGATTTAAGCCTGAAGGACTTTCTTATTGATTCTTGTGGAGCAGGTTGGCTAGCAACATGTTCTTTCAGGTTTTGTTTATCTAGGAATGTTTTAATTTCTCCTTTTTTTTTTTTTTCTTTTGAAGAACAGTTTTGGTAGATATAGAATGCTTGACTGACCCATCTTTTTCTTTCTTTCTTTTTTTTTTTTTTTTAAAGATTTTTATTTATTTATTTGATAGATGGCGAGAGAGGACAACAAGTAGGGGGAATGGGAGAGGCAGAAGCAGGCCTCCTGCTGTGTGACTTCACACAGTCATCACTGCTGTTTTTCATTTAGTTATTTTCCTGAACAAATTCTATAAAGTCTTTATTTTTGGTTGCATGTGACCATGAAGACTGTTTTCAGTAAGCTTAGTTGTCAGCTAATGATCGGACAGGATTTCTCTAAATGCTGGCAACCAGTCATTCTTGGAACTCTTGCCAAGTTGCTCTGTGTGTGTCTATGAGGAATGCCTGCAGCACTTTAGCAGGCCATTTGCCTGTCTTCCTGAGCCTCTACTTCCTGCTTATGCAGAAACTCAGAGCCACTCAGAGATGAGGAATTAAGGTTTCCTCAGGTCTTTCCTGGCCACCTGCACTATCCTACACATGCTCATGGCCTTCTACAATCCTAGGAATTTATTGGAGCTTTTTAAAGGCCCCTATCAGTATCTCATTCCCCAGTGTTTCCTTTTAAGTTTCTTGATCAGCATCTTGTTGGCCCCTCCTGGTATTGCACCACAGGCAGTTGTAACGTTAATAATTCCTCCTAATGCTTTCAGCAGACACTGTGGGGATAGGACCATTTGCACAGCACATATGAGCTCTGAGATGGGTCAAAAATGACAAATCCGGATAATGGAGCTTTTCCAGGGAGCTTTCAGACTAGTCGAATAGTGACAATTCTCCAGGGATGGGTTTTTGGTGGCTTAAGATCACTTCTGCCTCATTCAGTGGCTGCTAGGCTACCACGGTGGTGGGGCTGTTGTCTTTTAACCCCACCATTAGGCTTAGGACATGGGAATGGGAATAGGTCAAGTTAAAATGTCACAAAGCTCTCTATCTTTATGGAGATTTAGCTATTTTTACTACTCAGATTGCTGTAAGCCCTTGTTTCATTTCCAGAGTTCTACAGATGACTACAAAGGTTACTTTTCACAAATTTTGCCAGTGTTTTTATGGAAGACCAGTTTTCCCAAGGTCTTTACTCAGCTATTCTAGAAGTGTTTTCCCGGCCAGTTTGCTTTTAACTGAGTTATTTCCAAGGCTAATGAATTCTGCAACTCCAGAGCCATTAACATAGGAGTCCATCTGAGAGGCTCCGCGCCCCCCCCCCCCCACCAGGGAGCAGTCTGCACCCTGTTCTAAGTTTGTTGTTTTTTCCTTATTAATTTGTAGGAGTCCTTTGAATACTCTAGTGAATAGTCCTTTGTCATGGGTTTCATGTGTTGCAAAACTTCTACCAGTTTATGGCTATTTTTTCTTCTCATTTTATGGTCTTTTAATGAAGTTCTCACTTTTATAAGATTTTGAGTAAATCAATATTTTCCTTTGCTTTTTATTTCCTCATTAGTGGAGTTTCTCCTTACCCCAATGTTATCTAAATAGCCTCAACAAGTTCCTTCTGCTGCATTCCCATTTTCCACTTCGAGTTTGTTTGTATGTAATAGGCTTTAGGAGTTCAATTTCACATTTTTCCGTAAGGATATTCGATTGCAGCAAATGTCACTTCTCACTTTACTAATTTGCTGGACCAGCCCTATCCTAAGTCAGTTGCTGTATATGCAGAGGTCTCTTCATAAACTCTGTGTTTTTTCTTGCTCAGTTCCTTCTTCTGCCACCAACCTCTTGTTCTTGAGGAATGTCTTGAATGGTCTGACCATTTTGCTCTTTTATTGAATTTATGGCTCAAATGAAGGAGAAATGGCATCTTCATAGATTGATTCTTCCAAATTATGAATATGATAATGTATCCATTAGATCTGAACTCTTTCAGAACAGTTTTATCATTTCCTCTATAAAGCTTATGCATCTGAAATTTGATTTATTGCTAGGCTCTTTATTTTTCTTAAGCTATGGAAAATGGTATTTTAAAAAATTAATTTCTGGGGCGCCTGGGTGGCTCAGTGGGTTGAGGCCTCTGCCTTCGGCTCGGGTCATGGTCTCAGAGTCCTGGGATCGAGCCCCGCATCGGGCTCTCTGCTCGGCGGGGAGCCTGCTTCCTCCTCTCTCTCTGCCTGCCTCTCTGCCTACTTGTGATCTCTGTCTGTCAGATGGATGGATAAAATCTTAAAAAAAAAAAAAAAATTAATTTCTAATTATTGCAGATCTATAGGGGCACAATTCCTTTTTCTGACCCTGTGTGTATTTTGTCTATGGATCCTGTGTTCAGCATCCTGTCTTTGTTTCTCTTGACTTACTGTGCTGGCAAGGCCCCTCCGACTGGAAAGAAGTAGTGATAACAAGATACTTTACCCTGATCTAAAGGAAATACTTTAGCATTTTACCATTAAGTATCATTTTTTTTATAGGTTTTATGTAGCAAGGTTTTGTTAGGTTAAGGAGGTTCAATTCCTTTCCTAGTTTTATAAGAATTTAGTTATTTTCTTATCACAAATGGATGTGTGATTTTATGATGCTGCTAGAAACGAAGTCCTAGTCATTAAAACATTTTTAAATTTTATTTTTCTTTGTCCTTTAGCAAAGAAGTTTGTCATCCTGATATTGGTGGCAAGATCATCATGTGTCCTCAGTGTGATAAACATTGTTCATTCTGGAATCTCAATATTACTTGCGAGTCCTCAAAGGTAATTTTTGTTACTCCAAACATTTGCAAATAGTGAAAGATTTTTTTTTCTTCGAATAATTTTAGTACAGCCTGGAATTATTTTTTTTCTGCGAAATTCAGAAAGGTAATTTTCAAATAAACCTCCAAACATTCTGAAAGGTAGACATAGAATGTATGTGTTTATTCCTCTTGTACAAATAGTAAATTGAGATGAAAAGCCTTATCTAAAATCTTCAGGTGGGTCAGTAAAGAACTACAGAATTGAACTATTAGAGTATTTGAAATAATCAAAGCAGAAATCTCAAAACCAGCTTATCTCATGAATACTGTTTAATAGGTTTACTTACTATAAGTCTTTTCCTTATTTCAAGTGAGTAGAAACCTGATATTTGTACTTATGTTTTTCCACTTTTAAGGTGTGCTGAAACTATGTTTGGTTTTTTAAAAGCCTTGGTCATCAGATTTAGGCTGTGTCTATGAATATGCATAAGAAAGGCTTTGTATATAAATGATAATAGATATTCACTTTATCCCAGAACATTCCCAAAAAATACATCTGGCTCCCTTAAGCATGCTGATGATCTTGAGCTATATGACTTGTTACAACCCAGGAGGTTTAGGACAAGTACTGAGACAAGAGGTAGCTTACTGAAAGGCATGCCACAAACTCTGGCTGGAAAGAAAGGTGGTCATCTTACTTTGGAGAATTTTCCTGACAACTTTGACCTACTGTTTTCCCATGTTGTGATCTTTTCTCTGTCCCCTTGTTCCACCATGAAAGTTTAGGAATCTTTAAATGACTTTAGAATATTCTAACCTGCTCCATCTAAGTCTTATTTAAACCAAATACATTCCTCTTATAATGATGTTACTTAGAACTTATATTTTAAAAGATCCTTGAACTTATTACTTTTGACATAACAACCCTGTGAGGGAGGCGAAACAAGTACTCCCTCCATTTTACAGATTGAAACCCTGTGGGTCCGAGAGTTTAAATAATTTGCTCAAGGTCACCCACCTAGTAACTGATGAAGCCAGAAATCGACAGCCAATCTGTGTTTCTTGCCATTACTGTGTTCCTCACCAGCTGACGGTAGTAGCAGCCATTCACTCACAAATTGAGCACTGTGTGTGAAAAATGTTCTGCTACTTAATTAAGATGATTGCAGGATATTGTCAACACATGGATTTTTACTCTTAATTTATGAATTAAAGTAGATTTCATTGCCTCTCCCCCAGAAACCAACACAAATTCTAGACTATAAAAATCTGTCATAAATCACATAAAGTAAAGGACTGGAAACTAGCAGGAGGGAAGCTGCCTTCCAGTGATGTTGACTCATAAAGGTCACTAGTTAGTGCATATCCCTGGACGCTGGGGTTAAGGCAAATGCCAGTGATAATACCAGAGGCAAACTCTACTCCACAAACTGTAATTGGAAATTTCATTTTCCTTAAGAAATTCTCTCTTAAATACTAGACCCCCATCTCACCTCACAGTTCTTCTTTTCCACCGACCCATCCTTAAACATGTGACTTTCAAAGTATGTCCCTATCTACATTTTTTTTCACTGTTTTGGAAAAAATGAATCCTTTATCCTAATTTCCTAAAGACTCCTTTGAATCGTAGAGTGATTTATTCTTTCATATGCCTTCTTCCCTTTGTAAGAGAATTACATTTTAAAAAAATTTTAAAAAGGGGAAAAAGCAGCATTCCATGTCTTTCTGTTGGTTAATTCAATCATTTCTTCATTTATACATTTATGTATACATTTCTGCCTCTTTCTTTTGGAAAGAGAGTATTCACTGAAGGACATGAATGCTAAAAGGGTTAATAAAGTAGAAATAGAAAATCATGATCAAGGAAATGAGGGAACAGTTATGGAAATAATCAAGATTAATGTTGTTTTTGTGACTGAGCATTAAATAAGGTTCTTACTTTTTGACTGGCAAGATGAAAGGGAAATATAGTAACTTAAAATATTTTGTTCTCAAAAAACATTGTTATAAAATTTTGGTTTTATTCCTTTGGAGGAAGAAACACAACAAATGGTCACTTTCCTAGATTTTCATTGGTTCATCTGGTTTCCTGCATGTGCAGCCTTCTCTTTTCTTTCCTGTTCCCTGTGATTAGAGCAGGATGCTGAGTGGGGCTGCTCTCAGCTGTGTTTCCCAATCTCTGCCCTCCAGCCAAACAAACTAAGCTAAGTTTTTTACCAAGAAAGCCCCTTGCTCACCTTCTTCCCCAATTCCTGCTTATGGGGTACGTAGAGAAGCCAGCCATCTTGGTCTCTCTGCTGAGTCCTCAATCTTCATAAATGTGGCAAAAATGGTAACTTCCTCCAGACCACCTGACTCCATCTTGTAGGAGCTCAAGGCACATCCTTTACCTTGAGCCAGGCAACTGGGGTGATCTTGGCACTAGTGGTAAACCTGCTTTTTCTTGCTGCTCCTTTTTATTTTTTTGCTTTCACACTGATAGATAAGCATCCACTGGCTTTTTCTCAACATGGTAGGGCTAAGAATTCATAGGTAGGGTTTTTTCTTTCTAGAGTAGGTACTCAGGGGGGTCAGAGCAAGTAGGGAGGTATCAGATAGAGGCTTGCAATGATTCCTAGGAGAAGCGTTAGACAGAATTTTCAGTAATAGCATAATAACACATGGCACGGTTCTGCATAGGACTTTCCTTACAGTAATTTTCACTGAGGGATGAGGCATAACATTAAATGAAAGCTTTGGTTTCATAAGAGTCCAGGCTGGAAGATTTGAAATATTGGTCCATGGAATTCTAGGACTAGAGGATTAAGTGGGGGGCAGTATTCCCCAGACTGGCCACTCACTTATTAATTCTGTCTTCCTTGAGCTAATTTTTGAGAGAAATAGTTGGATCACAGTTTGGGATTGTATTTTCTGATCAGCTCCAGATAGAGGATTGAAGGGCACTTATATGCTTTGGAAAACACATATACAAGTGTTTTGTGGATATTCTTTTATGGCTAAGTGGATATTCTTTTATGAAAATAATATTTTCACATAGGTGAAAGTTTACCAAATTTATATCAGTATATAAAGGGTAACCAACAAAGTTACCTAAAACAAAAAGTTTTCTTTAGAAGCAACTTTGAATTTTTTTTAGCAATTGAAAAGTTTTTTTTTTATCCTATACCTTCTTTTTGTACACTGTCTTCTTTACTCTTTGTATGATCTGTGTGATCTATCATAAAGTTGATATTCTACATGTTTGCCACTTTTTCCAGTACCTTTATATTTTACAGATTTTTTTTTAGGATTTTTAAAATGCTCACTAGAGGAAAAATTAGTAACTAATTTAAAGATTTTCTGGGAATCCCAAATGGGAGATGAGAGATAGGTTATTTATATACTAGCAAAAAAATGAAATTTAGCAGAACTAGTGGATAAAAGCCTTCTTTGTACAGGTTGTGTCATTGATTCATTCATGGTTGTACCCATAGTAAGGTTAGCAACAGCCCCTGTCTTACCTAAGTTAATGGTAGCCTCTGTCATTAATGGTAGAAAAGCCATCACTGGGGTTTGGGGAAACAGAGCTCTCCTTGGGCAAAACCATCTCAGAATAAACCCCAGCCTTATGCTCTTCTTAGCAAGAAAAGCAGGAATTCAGTAACTTACCCTCTGCCCAGGATGAGATGATGATAAGATGCAAATTGTAAGTCCAAAAGTTGCTTAAAGTCCCTTGTATTTGTAGAGCTATAGTACTTACAAGTTCACTATGACAGCTTATAAGAAGAGCCCATCATTCAAAGGTCTGATAGAGACTTTAAACCGAATGGAATCTTGGCAGCTATGCCAATTGCTTTATCACGAAATGGAAGGATTCCATTGGAAAATGCACTGTGGTAAATACAGCACAGGCTGTTTGCTTTCAAAACAACAAGAAATCCCATCTCCAGATTTGTAGTAGATACGGTGATTGTTAAACTAGGTATCAGCTTTAAAAGAAATTCAGACTGTAGAATACACAAAATATTGCATATTTGCTAAATGCTAGTGAGTAGAAAACATGACTTAGTTATATGTCATTACTTTATTTTCCAGAAATTGTGCATCTTTGACAGTTTTGGAACCCTAGTGTTTGCAGTATTTATGGGAATATGGGGTAAGTTACTTTACTTTTTTTTTTTTTTCAGTTTACTTTTGCATCTTAACACTAAAAAAAAAACAAAAAACAAAAAAAACACTGGAGATCATACAATCAGCTAACTTAATACCATTTCATAGTTTGATATATGCTATCAAAGTAACCCAGTTTTAGGACTTTGGATTGCCTAAGCTTCAGCTCCCTTAGAACTCAATTTATAATCCGTAAGTCCATTTTATGAGTTACCACATAAAAAAAACTCCTTCAAAATATGGTTGCTTAAAACACACATTTATTATTTCTCATGACTCTCTGCATCAGCTGAGAGGTTCTCCAGTCATGTGCTGGCTCAGCTGATGTAGGCAGTGAGCCTGCAGCTTCACTGAGGGAGATGGTCTGGCGGTCGTCAGGCTGCTTTGGTCTACGGGGCTCACCTGGGCTGCCTCATCTTGCTTCTACATGATGCCCTGTCCTCCAGTGAGCTAGTCCAGGATTCTTCACATGGTGGCTTTAGGCTTCCAAAGAGAAGCAAGAGAGGACAAGCCCCAATGCGCAGTTTTTGAGCCTGCGTTTGCATCAAGTTTGTAAATGTCCCATCAGCCAAAGTAGGTCATGGCCAAGCCAGCAACAATGTGAGGAGGTGGGAGGACTACCCAGGGGCTTAGATGCAGGGAGGCATGGTTCATTGGGAGCCATTATTGTAACAGTCCCCACAGCTGTGGTCCACCTTGACTTACATGGGGTTGGGGTTCAGGTGAAGCCATACAGGAATTACAGGTAAGCTTTCTTCTTTATATTCTTTTATATGAGCAAGTATTTATTAAGTTATGTGTTATTCTTATAATAGTAAATAATAAATTCTGTTTAATAAGTAAAACAGGTATAGTCCTAAAAAATATATATATATATATATATTTTTTTTTAGATTTTATTTATTTGACAGAGTGAGAAAGGGAACACAAGCAAGGGGAGTAGGAGAGGGAGAAGCAGACTTCCCACAGAGCAGGGAACCTGATTCAGGGCTTGATCCCAGGACCCTGGGATCATGACCTGAGCGGAAGGCAGATGCTTAACAGCTGAGCCACCCAAGCACCCCCCAAAAATATAATTCGTATGTGGATGTTTCAACACTATAGTTATATTATTTACTTTGAATAGCATCAAAGATTTTACTTATTTATTTGACAGAGAGATCACAAGTAGGCAGAGAGGCAGGCAGAGAGAGGGTTGGGGAAGCAGGCTCCCCGCAGAGCAGAGAGCCCAATGCAGGACTTGATCCCAGGACCCTGAGATCATGACCTGAGCCAAAGGCAGAGGCTTAACCCACTGAGCCATCCAGATGCCCCTCCACCATTCATAGTCTAGTAGCATCTCTTTTGTCCCCAGATCTATTTGAGTATTTTTACTATGTTTCTGTTCCCTAGGAATTATAAAAGTTGAAGGTCGAAAACCTTTTGTAATAAATGTAGTACGTATCCTGTACTTACCTGAATAATGTCTACCCTTTCAGGCCCCGCCAGGCCACACATTCATACTGACTCAAGTCCTAAACACCAACCCAAGGCTAAAGTGCCAGTGCTTAGCATATACCCTTCTCCGTTCTGCTTGTTGCTTCGTACCTCCTTCTGCTGGATTCTCCCTGGCTCCAGGCTCTTGGTGGGATGGCTCCATTTTTAATGTTCACCTTTGAGTTCTAGGCTGGGCCTCATGATTTCCAGAAAAACACCAGATACTTGGCTTAGGGGGAGCTGGGGAATTGGGAGGGCAGTCCCCTAACCAGCTACACGTGGAGATCACCGAACTGCTTTTGCCGGTTAGTTCCAGAACTACACTTCTCCCGCTGCATGCACACCAGCCAAATAACAAAGCTCCTGCAACTGCCTCTGCCTCCATTCAGCCCTGCTTCTGGTTTAAGTGACACACACATGCGCCTGACGGGCATTTTATAAAATCACACCAGGAACCTGCACAGCAAGAGTCTGAAAAAATGTATTATTTTTTTTAACCTGGTCTTTTAGTGTAGAAGTTGGAATAAAGGCTGAGCAAGTTCATCTGCCCTACTCAGCTTTGTGACTAAAGAGGTCTGAATGGTTTCAAGGCCCAGTAAAGTAGCCTGGCTCTCCAGCAGCAAACTTAGAGCAGCTGGAACGCTACCATGGGCTCGTGTGTGCGCCTTGTCCTTGGACGGTGCTGGATATAACCACCCACGCTGTAGATGGCGGTCTTCTTCATGTGATGCAGCCTTCTTTTAGATGTAATGACACCATGATTGAGAGGACAAGCTGTTCTTGATTCCCAACGTCCCAGGCAGCTTTCCCTCTCCTCTCATTACATGTTGATGTAAGAGTCCTAACTGGGTCTCTCTAATCAACATGAGCCTCATGGTGTGTGGTTTGCCGGAGAACATAAGGGCAGTGCTCCCCACCAGAGCGGGGAAAGATCAAAAGACACAGAACAGGAAACTCCGGTCTGACATGGCACCCGGTCACCCAAGTTCCTGGTGCCCTCGGGGTGGGACACTGAGCCACGTGAGTCAGCAGTGATATTGTCCAGCAACATTCTAAAACCACGGGTGGTCATGATACACAACGTGCACCTAGCAAAGTAGTACCCAAGGTTTTGTAGACCTCCCCTTCCAATACCCCGTTATGCCTCGCAGCAGGAGGCTTGAGGAAGTACCCCGTGGTGAGTAAGCACAGCTTGGGCTCTGCAGCCAGAACGCCCGGCCTCCAACACTGTCATCTCGGGCAGGTGTTTAAACCTTTCTGTGCCTCCCTCTCTCTGTGTGTCTGAAATGAGGAGAGTAATTGCAGTTGCCGCTGAGGGGTGGGAGGGCTTTTATACAGATGATGCCATTAAGCTGGCAACAGCCCCGTGAGGTGGGTCCCCCTGCCCCTGTGTCGCAGAATGGGAAACAGCGGCTCAGCACGTTGGAACATGTCGACCAGGAGTCACATCTAATAATCGTTGGAACCAGGATTTGACCTCAATTCCAACACCCAGCTTATTTCTACTCTCACTCATCATTACTGGAAAATGAGTAAAGTCACAACCAAAGCTGCTGGGAAGTGAGTGCTTTATATTTCAGCTCTCTTGGCCATTGGGGAGTGCAGAGTTCCTGCTGCTCACAGCCCTGTCCCAGGAGGTCCTTCTGTGTCTCTGGCTGTCCTCAGGCAGTCGTCCTCAGGCGTTCTGCAGTATGGCTGGCCAGCCTCTCTCTACTCTCTCCTCCTGCAGTTCTCAACCCTGATAGTAGACCTTTTAAGCAAAAACAAAACACAGTGCTTATGCCTCATTCTAGTCTAGTAAAGTCAGAAACTCAGGAGTGTTGTCTGGGCTCAGTGTTTTGTTTTGTTTTTTTTTTTTAAAGCTCAAGTGCTTTTCATGTGCAGCCACACTGAGAACTATCCCTCTACACCTCATTTAATGATCTCATCTGCTCACAGCCTCAGTTAATGCTTTATAAAGTTTCCAGCTTAGCCTAGATTTTTCTCCCAAGTTCTAGATGTTTACCTACCTACTGGACGTCTCTCCTATGGCCCAGAGGCACCTGATTAGAACCAAACCTGTTGACTTCACTCCTATTACTGCCCTTATTGTGGATAATGACTCTAGAATTTAGGGCATCAGCTCACTTTAGCCAGAAACACGATTGGCATCCTAGACCTCTCCCTCCCCTTTACACCTCTGCATCTGACCATCCTACCTGCCAAACATGCTGTGTTCTCTCTCCTCCCCACCCAAGCAGCCTCATCATGTACCTGCTGGCAGGTCTCCCTGCCTCTAGTCTCTCTAGAACTCCTTCAGTGTCCCCTCTACCTTGAAGTTAAAAAGGGTCACTTAAGGCATGGAGTCCTTTGTGACGTGCCCCTGCTCTCTCTCCACCGGCTGCCCTACATTCCTCACGACACTGTACACTCACTTCCAGATATTTGCTGTTTCTGGAAAGTATCTGATTCTCTGGCTTCCTTGCCTTTGTATGTGTGGCTCCTTCAGGGGAGGTGACCTTAATGTCCCAACTTTACCTGATCAGCTCTAAGTCAGTCATCTGCAGTGGTCCCCTCCTCTGGGAGAACCTTGGCCCACGTTGGTCACATATTCTGGCTCTGCGCTCCCAGAGCCACCTGTGCTTACTTTGATGGGAACCCTCACTAGTCTGCTGTAGCTGTCATGTCACCATAATTCCTGCACATCTAGGAACTCCTTGAATCAGGCCTGTGTCTTTTCTCCTTATGGTCAGCACATAAAAGTACTTGGGTGTAGAACAGTGGTAAATCCAGAATTTTCTGTCTAGGAAAGGCATAGGGGTACCAGTCTGATTGAAAGAAGGGTTGAAGGGATTTACCCTCAGACTACATTTTCAATCACTACTTGATGTTGTTTCTATTTAGTATTTTAAGTTCCAAGCTTTGAAAGATAGTAAAGATTTTTTTTT
>NW_019154140.1:4374823-4450848 GCF_002288905.1 Enhydra lutris kenyoni
GAGCCCGATGTGGGGCTCGATCCCAGCACCCTGGGATCATGACCTGAGCCGAAGGCAGAGGCTTTAACCCACTGAGCCACCCAGGCGCCCCAAAGATAGTAAAGATTTTTAAAAATAGTCTCATTCATACTTCACACAAGGTTGAGAAAAATATCAGATTTCCATATTTAAGAATAGTCTTTTAATTTAGGGTGGCTTGGGTGGTGGTAAGTAGAGATTTGAGGACTACTCAGGTGCTCCCCGTCAGGCCCTCAAGAAAGAAGAGGGGGATGTAGGTATGAACAGGCTGAAGGATGGACGGACCATAAACTGATTCTTGAATTACTGTAGTTATTTGTGGGTTTTTTGGTGGGCAATAAAGTGCTAGTAGCAGATGCCTTTTTTTTTTTTTTAAGATTTTATTTTATTTTATTTGATAGAGATCCCAAGTAGGCATAGAGGCAGGCAGAGAGAGAGGAGGAATCAGGCTGCCTGCTGAGCAGAGAGCCCGATGCGGGGCTCGATCCCAGGACCCTGGGATCATGACCTGAGCCGAAGGCAGAGGCTTTAACCCACTGAGCCACCCAGGTGCCCCGCAGATGCCTTACATTATATAACTTGTGGTATATAATGTAACTATTATAATCACTTAACTCCTCTCTTTTAAACATTAGTGTCCCCTGTAAATTAGACTTTACTGACCGTGTATAAAAGTGTTATGGGTAATTATAATCATTAATAATCTGGTACAGATTTCTGAAACCTCAGTCACTGATGAACCACATGTTCCTGTTCTCTCCCCGTTAGTCACCTTGTTTTTGGAGTTTTGGAAGCGGCGCCAGGCGGAACTCGAGTACGAGTGGGACACAGTCGAGTTACAGCAGGAAGAGCAGCCCCGGCCAGAATACGAAGCGCAGTGTACTCACGTGGTGATCAATGAGATCACTCAGGTAAAGAGAACGTTAGGTAGATGCGGCTTAGTCTGTGTACACGGTGGTTCTCAGCTGTGGTGTGCACTGAGATCACCTGGGGGCCTTGGAAAGTCTCGATGTGTAGGTCCCATCACTGTATACTCTGGTGGTCCTTAGTGGCCTGGGGTCTGTCCTGGGCACGGGGATTTTGTAAAGTTTCTCTGGCGATTGTAATATGTAGCTGAGGTGAAGAAGTATTGCTTAGAACAGTGGACATAGGAGATAAATGTGACGCCTTCTTTCATAATAAAAGTAAAATTGGGGAAAAGAAAATTAGACTGCAACAGTAATGTAGAAAAAAAGATGCACTGGTCTATGTCCTTTCTTTCATATCGATAAAAAATGCAAACGAGAAAAATTAGACTCTATGACATCATTGTATAAGGAAGGACACATTGGATTTTATAGTTGATTTTCCATTTTTCACATGCCCCTCCTTCTGACAACCCCTTTTCCATCCAGACCAGCCCGCTGCCCTCTGTGCTGCTCTAAGCTTCTGGAACTGCTCCACCTTTTGGTTGGGATGGTCACAAGATTGTGCAGCTCTCTTCCAAAAGTTGGAGAAAGGGTAAAGGGAGAAGGGAAACATTCATTGAAGTCCAACTATGTTTAGGCCTGTGCTCGGCATTTTATATAATTGGAAAGGGAGATTTGCTTCTGCTACTGCTGCTGCAAAAATAAAAAAATGAAACTGTATCCTCTACATATATATTCCAAAGCCAGTGAAAGGTAATTTTTGAATCATCTGCATTATTGCTCCTTTCCATCAACACAGAAAATGTAGAGCTGATTATACTCGCAGTCATCAGCATAAGGACAGTCAATCCAGAATACGAATAATTCTTGGAAAGCAAATGCTTTTACCAAGAGCATCAGAAAATGTCCCTAAGTATAGATTTTATAAATTGAACCACAGATTTATAGAATGCCAACACTAAAAGGGACTGGAGGGAGCAGTTCAACCTCCTCATTTTACAAATGGAAAAAAATGAGGTTCAATTTTCAACAGAAGGTGATATTTGTCTTTTACAATGTAACAAGCTTCAAATAATTCCCATTATGTATCGTTCTCACTGTTTTCTATGGAAGATGATGAGGTCAAACCATGTGTTGCTGGAAGACTATACATTCAGAAATGAAAGAAACTTAGATAAAATTTGATGCTGAAAACGCCTTTTAAATACTTTAAAAAAAAGGTTATAATATTGGCATCATAGAAAAAGTACTAAAGAAAAGAAAACTTAGTATTTAAAATTGCCAGCGAGTAAGTTAAATTTCCATTGAAACATTGCTTGTTAAAAAATTGAAGATGAAGGTTCATTTTTCTTTCTCTTTTTTCTTCATGTTCCTTTTGTTGCTAATGCACCCTCCATTGGTTTAGTGTGGAAATGAAGTGGTGGGAATGAGATGGCGTGCAAACCAAACACAACAACTTACTAGCTGAGTGGTCTTTGACAAATGATCTAACTTATCTATACCAGAGTTTCTTCAGCTATAAAAATGGGAATAATAGAGTTGCTTCCTCACACAGTGTAGTAAGGGTTAATTGAATTAATGGGTAGAACCTACTTAGAATAGTACCTGGCATAGAGTAAATGTCATGGAAGTATTTGTAGCTATTATTATGCCACAGGTGCTCATATAATCCAGGTAAATCTTGAGAAGTATTGTTCTCTTCTCTTAAAAATTAAATGTATTCTTATGGGCCACGGAAACTCTGAAAATTCATAGCTATACCAAATTAATATATAAAGCTCATCCAAGAAGCACATAATAGATAACCTAGTATTTGCAGACACCCGTGAGACTTCCTGTCCTGCCCTGGCTCTATGCTGTCGTTGCTGCCATGGCTAACATCTCCAAGGAGCTCAGGAATGTAGCTCTACAACTTAGCATTGTCACATACCCAGGCTCCTGAGCTCAGGTCATGGCAGACAAACATTTCATCATTCATGCTTGCATTTTCAAAAAACATTAAAATGAGCCCTGCAGTTGCCTTGTTGTGCATGTGTTTGAAATTAACAAAAAAAAAAAAAAAAAAAAAAAAAAGCAATTCTGGGGAAGGGGGTTATGTTTGGACACGAATTTTTCCAAAAATTAAGCCTAAGATTTAGAGACCAGTCAGGAGGAAAAAAATCATTTCACCAGGGTCCTCCTTTGATTGACTAGACTTTTTCTTTTCTTTTCTTTTTCTTTTCTATTCTATTCTTTTCTTTTTTTTTTTTTTTTTCTTTCAGGAACAAGAGCGTGTTCCCTTCACTACCTGGGGAAAATGTGTCCGTATAACCCTCTGTGCAAGTGCTGTCTTCTTCTGGGTAAGTCTGTCACATACGTTTTAATATCTAATTGTAAATATCCAGGAAAACTCAAGGCAAGTTGGAAACCATGTGGTCTCATAGAATTGTTTCCGGAGAACCACTCAGCCACCACATGGAGCAGCTCTCAGTATCTATCCACTCACGGTGGCTCTTCCAGTTCCTTTCACCTCCTTGATTTAAATCAGATGAGTGGGTCCAGATTTCCCAGTTTCTGGTGAAGAGACCAAGTGGGAGGCATTAGGAATTTTAAAATTTTCTGACAGGAGCAACTAAAATACAATGTCAAGGAATAGCCTTAAAAAGATAATAGGAACTATCAAAGAAAACATAAAAACTACTGAAAGATATAAAAGAAGACTGAAACAAATGATTATAGATAAAAAAATAATATTTCTAAAATATCAGGACTTATCACATTAATTTGGGGTTTATTATTAATAAAGTCATATTAGTAATATAATCATTAGTAATATATTGAGAGTTTTATTGGCTCAAGAATAGCGAAATTAGAAAAGAGGATGTGAAGCCCAGATAAAGGCCCTCATATCAGTAATAATTTAGTATATGAGAAGAGAGGCTTTGTAACTCATAGAATAAGTGAAGATTATTTAATAAGTGGCAATGGAGGGCTGCCTGGGTGGCTCAGTGGGGTAAGCCTCTGCCTTCGGCTTGGGTCATGATCCCAGGGTCCTGGGATCGAGCCCCACATCAGGCTCTCTGCTCAGCAGGGAGCCTGCCTCCCTTCCTCTCTCTCTGCCTGCCTCTCTGTCTACTTGTGATCTCTGTCTGTCAAATAAATAAATAAAATATTTTTAAAAAATAAATAAATAAATGGCAATGGAATACTTGTTAGCTCTTAGAAAAAAAATAGAGATTAAAACCATACTGTGAATACATATTGTAATTCCAGAAATATTCGGAAGGTAACATCACAAACTGGAAATAAATATTGATGAACATGCAATTTTTGCATTAAAAAAAACTTCCTAAACATCACAGCAGTGAAAGAAGTTTCAGAGGAAAATCTACAGATTCCCACACATTGGTATCATTCTAAGCTTAAACAAAACGGATGAAATTTTTGTTAACAATGAGGGCAAAGGGTTAATACCTTCAATACATAAGAAGTCCGGATCACTTGTAAGGTAACACTAAAGATCTCAAAAGCTGAGGACGCAGAGAACAGGAATACCCTTTCACAAAAGGAAAAATACCCTGGCAAATGTCAGATGTCAATACTAATTAAATCAGTGCCCATTTAAATGAGATACAGTGTTTCACCTCTCACCTGAGAAGGCTCATTGTTGGTGAGGTGCAGTGATCAGCTACTTTCCTACTTAGAGTGTGAGAATTTTAAGCTGCCCTGGTCTTCTTAAAAAGCAGTTTGCTAGTAAGTATCATGAGTCACAGATATTCATGTGCTTTAATCTACTAATTCAGCTTTTAAAAACCTTTAATAAGGAGGTATTTCAAAATGGTAAGAAAAGTAAAGATTTAGTCACATGTATTTATTACAAATATACATTTATTTATGTGGTTTATTTATATGCATTA
Organism: Enhydra lutris kenyoni; assembly: GCF_002288905.1. Lineage (NCBI taxonomy): Eukaryota > Metazoa > Chordata > Mammalia > Carnivora > Mustelidae > Enhydra > Enhydra lutris. The sequence goes on from NW_019154140.1 coordinate 4,379,646, forward strand.
TTATATATAAAAACATCTCAGCCAAAATATCCTACATCTAATCCTTCATACAATTGAATATGGTATAACCATGAGAAAGTATGTCCATGAAAATATTTATTACATGTAAAAATGTTATGGTTTTGAAAGGCTTAAGAAAAGGATAAAATATGTAAATGATCTTTAATATGCAAATAATGCATAATTCTGAAGGAATTGTGCCTACATATAGATGGTACATACATTTTTTTCTATTTTTCTTTTTTCTTTATTTTTATAGTTAGGAGTCATTCAGTTGTAGGTGATGGAAAATCAATCTTCATTTGATTTAAACAACAAAATGAGAGTGGGTGGCATTTAGCATTTATTGGTTCCTGTAGCTAAAACTCCCAGGTCTGAGGTATGGCTTCCATGAAGGGTAGATAATTGCAGCCCAGATGACATCCTGGGCTATGTGTTTTGTTCTGCCTTCATTCTGCGTCCAGTGGTCTCCTGGCTCAGTGGTTTTGGGCACTACCTTATGATCTCAGAATGGCTGCAGGATTCCAGATCTCACATCACATGCAAGCCAAGAGAGTTTTCTGTTAGCAGCTTCCTCTTGACAGAGCAAGTTTCTCTTCCCCATAGACACTAGCAGATCTCTCCTCACATCCCACTGGCTCTTATTAAGTTATTTGTCAGGCCTTGAATCATTGGTGAGGCCAGAAGGATGAGATACCTATTTGTCTCAAACCAGTCAGGATGTACCTGTAAAGGCGGGGGAGCAGGGGTACAATCCAGTGCAAACCGCAGGACTGAAAATGAAGGAGAGTTCATTCCACCAAAGCAAGAGCTGGGTCTGCTGCTAAGACTGGGAACAGATCCAAGGCAGCAAGAGCAACCAGTGTCCACTGTGGTGTAATTTCAAGTGTTCCAGTAATCCTATATTAAAGTTATAATCAGAAAAGATTCATAAGGAGCTTGAGAATTAAAATCTTCCTCCTGGAAAGATATATTGAACCTATCAAGTGCCCTGAAGAAGTATGGAAACAAGTCAAGTTTGTAGAAGCTCTGAAATGAATTGGAATTCATTTCCTAACCCACGTAGGAAGCAGTGCCATATAGAGGTTAGTGGGACTCTGGAATCTCTAAGTATCTCTGTTCTTTCAGTTACTAGTGGCTTAATTTGGGTCAAAGTCTCAATCTCTTTGGCTCTTTTTCCACTGTAAAAGATACCATGCTACCTATCTCCCAAGGCTGTTGTTGAGGATTTTAAAAATATATGTGCTGAGGTGAAGAGTAAGCATTTAAAGAATCTCAACTATTATAATTACTTAATAATTCAAATTATTATGGAGATTTTAAAAAATATATACATGATTTTTTTTTTAAAGATTTTATTTATTTATTTGAGAGAGGGAGACAGAGATAGCGAGAGAGAACATAATCGGGGGTGGGAGGGAGAGGCAGAGAGGATCTGGGAGTCTGCTGAGCAGAGAGCCCGATGCAGGACTCGATCCCAACACCCTGGGATCATGACCTAAGCTGAAGGCAGACGCTTAACCGCCTGAGCCACCCAGGCACTCCTAAATATATACGATTTAAATGGCCAATATTTGTTGTGCTCAGAGAGGAAGGCGGGATATACCTTCTCTAATACATTTTTCTCCACCTTGGCTAGTTTTCACTTGTACTGATGCACACAAACATGTCATTCCTTTCACAAGTATTAAGCTCTTTCTGTGAAGGGAAGGAGATAATGAGAGAGATTAGAAGAGGAAATATCATGCCTTCTCTACAAACTGATGGCTTTAAAAGTAAGAAAAACCTCTTATTAATAACATGTCAGTTGCCATATTCACAGCTACCATTTACATAGTACTTTTCATGTGCGTGGGCTTAATGTTCTTAAGTGTTTTTACCTGGGGTAACTCATTAAAGCCTCACAACAATCCTATAAGTTAGTTCCCATTAGGATCCCTCACTCTAAGGGCAAAGAAATTGAAACCTCAAAGGCTAAGTAATTTGAACAAGGTCCCACAGCTCGAGGCAGAGCTGGGATTCAAATGCAGGAAGCTGGCTCCAGGGCCTCACCTATAATCTCTCCCCAGGTGAAAACCAGGCACCCTCCGTTGCTGTAAACAACACCAAGTGATTTGCTTGGCCCTGAAGTGCACAGTGTCAGTAGCTTTTCTCTCTGGTAGCAGTCCTCACGGGCAGTCACATCGAGTACATGTTTTGGAGTAAGTCCAACAAAGTAGACGTAGGGGAAACAGTTTGAAAAAGGGACCCTCAGTGCGTGTTACTCAGGGGCCAGAGAAAACCTGCCTAGTGAGGAAGCGATGTCCTACTAACCATGTACAAATGGCTTCAGACCCCCCCCCCAACATGGGGTCTGTGCTGTCAAAAAATGCAACAGATTAGTGAAATGAATCTTGTGCAAAGGCAGGTATGAATAACTGCCAGTTTCAGATCTTAAGATCTGAGCGTGAAAAGCATGTGCCGCCTTCATCAGCAGATACCTTGTTGTCCTTTCCAAATTCCCTGTGGGCATGCTGCAGCCTCCCGGGTCCTGTTCAGAATCTCGCCTCGTGCAGGTGACTAAGACGCTAGCACCTACTGACCCTTGAACCTGTGCTCGGTTCTCTGTTGGAAGGAGAGCTATCCCCTTAATGGACCATAACTGAACGAAAACTTGATTGCATACCCTCAAGAATGCCGTAACTGTAGGAGAGATGTTTTCATGCATTCTACTATTCCAGTTTTTCCTCATCTGAAGATACTTTTTTTTTTAATAGACCTTCATTTTTGGAGCAGGTTGGGGTTTGCAGACAAACTGCCCAAAAGTACAGGCTTTCCATGGACTCCTCCCTCCTTGTGCAGTTTCTCCCCTTGCTTTCATTTTCACTCAGTGGATACATACTCTTTTGACCTCCATCATTCCTTTCCCCTATTTTGGAAATTTAACATGCCCAGGTTCTACTTGTCTCATGGCCGTTGTACGAGTCCCATTATCCCACACATGCCCTTGTCCATTCACACAGGGGTTCATCTTTAAGCATAAAAATACTCCTCGTGAAGCTCACGTTGGTGTGTTTGTTGTGCTTCCAGATCCTGTTGATCATCGCCTCTGTTATTGGGATCATTGTCTACAGGCTGTCGGTGTTCATTGTGTTTTCTACCAAACTTCCTGAGACCTTGAATGGGACAGACTCAATCCAGAAGTACCTGACCCCTCAGACAGCCACGTCTATCACAGCTTCCCTCATCAGCTTTGTCATCATCATGATTCTGAACATCATATATGAAAAAGTAGCCATCATGATTACGAATTTTGGTAAGGTCCTGTTACAGCTTTGGTCATCTGTAAGACATTTTTAGAACCTGGTGAAATAAGAGAGTCTGTCTCTTTTAGGCATTTCAATTTCAACATGTTACAAATTTTTGAAAATTTCAAGTGTAAACATACTTCATCTAACCTGTGTGGGAAATGAATTATCTACAGCTTTGCATTAGCAAAAGGGACAAAGCAAAGACAATCATTATAATGTCCAAGCTCTGTGTAAACAGATCAGCCCTGAATAATATTTTCAATTATGTTAGATCACGTACCCTATTGTTGAAAGTAAATAGTCTCTTTATTGCAGATAAGTGGAATAGGGTCATGGTTCCAGTGGCAAATATGCTCCTCTTTTGCTGAGAGGACAAGTAATCACACTGTTGCGTGGCTTCCCCCCATGCTGTTCATATTAATATAGCTCTGTTCTCATCAGCTCCGGCTTTTGTAATAAATGTTTCTCTCTCCCTGGCTTGTATCCCAGGCAGCTGCTTGGTGGTCAGAGTTAAGCACTCCCCACATGCTGCATATGCCTGGGTCATTTTCCGAATGGTCTGCTCAGCGGTCATCTTCTGAAAATGATCAGACTGATTTAAATTCTAAACTAGAAGAATGACCTGTTTTGTCTTCTCCAACTGCTTGTAACAAGTCCCCCCTTGTTTGTTTCAACAGCCCTACCTTATCGCAATTCAGGAAGACAAGAGAGTATCATTTAGCAGGGCTGTTCAAAAAAAATTTTTTTTTGTCCACTTAGACCTGAGAGAGCACGGCCTTGTCCATTTGATAATACTGGGCTTGTAAAAATTAAGGAATCCTTGAATATTTTTGCCGTATGGGATATTGTATTCTCGGCGGAAGGGGGAGGGAGGGAGGACTCTTAAAACGATGTGTAAACTTGTAATTAACACAGTAGCTATATTAAGGAATTCAGAACAGCTTAAACGGAAACAGTGTGAATTGTATTTTTTTTTTTTTAAAACATGTTAACTCATGTATCCGTGTCTTTGGTTAGGGTCTCAAAGCTGTTCACAGTTTTAAAATCTTACCTTTATTCGACTACAGAACTCCCAAGGACGCAGACAGATTATGAGAACAGCCTGACCATGAAGATGTTCCTATTCCAGTTTGTCAACTACTATTCTTCATGCTTCTACATCGCATTCTTTAAGGGCAAATTTGTAGGTTATCCAGGAGACCCCGTCTATTGGCTGGGAAAATACAGAAACGAAGAGGTACGAACTTGGAACTGGATTCTCTTGACAATTAAAGCTGCTTCCCGTTTCCTCCCGGCTGCCCAATGAAGAGTTTCTTCACGGTATAGTCTAGAGAGTCTCTTCACCTCAACAGAAGAATATCAGCAAAAAATAAAAGTAGTGACTCAATTTCATATTTGACCCATCTAGAATTTAAATGGGATTTTCTTTGTCATATTCCAGTGTGACCCAGGTGGCTGTCTCCTTGAACTGACGACGCAGCTGACGATAATCATGGGAGGCAAAGCAATCTGGAATAACATACAAGAGGTGTTACTCCCGTGAGTATGAAGCTGTGTAATCCCGGGGCTGTGGCTGAGGAGAGAACAGCCCCCCCGCCCCGTCCAAATCACTTGCCTGTATGTTCACACAGCTGCGTGCCCACTTCTAAAATGGAGTAAACTCTATTTATTATAGGTCTCCAGACAAGATGGTCCAACCAACGGTATAAATGTATCCAGTGTTTGATAATTATGTTACAAAGGAAAAAAAATCATATTTAACTTAAATCCCCATCTGCTACAGTTTATGCCTATTAGCCCATTATTGGTAGCAAACTGATCCTAGTTCTTGGAGACATGACCTTTGTTGAGGCTGTGAACTAAGTATTTCCCCAACTTTCATGACTTTCTCCTCCCTTATAGTATGCTTTAAAAACCAAGAGTAGTAATTTGTTGAGTTCCTAGTATGTGCCAGGTCCCTTTATTAAGTGCTTGATAGATCACTCTCATTTAATCTTACAGACAATTCTTATTTTTATCTCCTTTATAAAAATGAAGATTCTGTGGCTTAAAGCAGTTAAATGATTTACCCATGTTTGCGTTATCCCTAAGAGGCTACTGTGGGATTCAAATCCAAGATCCCAGGACTCCAAATCCATGTGCTTTCAACCAGAGTTCTCTTGTGGTCCTCAGACACAAGATTACATAATGTTTTAAGAGATAATCATCTAAAATAATAACCACAAATGTTTTGGCTTACTGTTCTTTCCCTAAGAAATGGGAGCAACAGATGTTAGCCAAGGTCACACTGCCCTTTTAAATCTTCACTTAAGCCTTATCTTATATCAAAGTGAAGAGTCCAGTGCTGTCTCAATTTCTGTACATTTTCAGGGGGCTTAGTATATTCCTTTTTTATTGCTGCTGAACAAATTACCACCAACCTAATGGTAATGGGAAGACAATTAAAAAAAAAAAACACACACACACACAAAACAACAGATTTTAATACCTTACAGTTCCAGAAGTCACAAGTCTGACACGGGTTTCAGTGGGCTACAGTCAAGGTGTTGGCAGGAGCCATGTCCCTTTCAGAAGCCTCTGAGACGAATCTATTTGTTTGCCTTTTCTGGCTTCTAGGATTGTCCACATTCCTTGGCTTATGGCTTCTTTTCTCATCTCAGAGCCAGCCTTGTGGCTGTGTGTCTGACTTCTGTAGTCACTTCCCCTTAGCTCCTCCCTCCCTCCGTCTTCCGCTTTCATTGACCCTGGTAATCATCCAGCCCACCTGGATGATCCAGGAAAATCTATCTTAATGTCAGCTCATTTACAACCTTATTTCCCCCGTACCAGGTAACTTAACATATTCGTTTGTCCTAGGCGGGGGTTGTAGACATCTGTTGGGGAGCCATTTTTCTGACTATTCCACGTAACTTTTCAAGATAATTTCTGGCTCTGAGTTTCTGTTCTCACAAAACTTTTGATCTATCTTCTGTCTTGCCTCCCACATCTATATTTTCTGCTTTTGCCAACCCTAACGCAAGCTGTGGCCCCTCTCCTCAGTGTCTTCCAGAACCACTCACACAAGCAGCCTTTACTGACATTTGGGACACAGGGCCAGAAACCCAAACAACTTTAACTTTAAAATTTTAAAAATCCATCTTTTTAAAGTCTTTTGTCCTATATAACTGTATGACTGTTTTTTTTTTCCTATTACCCTTCTTTGTAGCTTCAGACTCTGCTGCTTGTCTTCCCCCCACCACTAAGAACTTCCCTTTCTTTCTCTTCCCTCCACTAACTTCTCTCTCTTCTCCATTACCAAGTCCCTGTTCATTCTCTTTGCAGAACATTTAACCTCTTTTTTTTTCCTCCCTGTCTTTGCGGAGCAGAAACCTCCAGGTTTCGGTGTGTCCTTCCATGTCTCTTCACCAGGCCTCATCCTCCACCTTCCATGTAAACTGTCAGGGTCTGTCTCTAAACAGACACTCCTCTTTCCCCCCAGCTCCCTCTTCACCTCTCTCCCTCCTCATAGAAAAGTGGATTTTGGTCTTAGCTGTAAAATTAATATTTTGGGGCTTTACTACACAGTAAACAACCCTTACCTTCGCTGAGTTCATATTCAGATTTTTCCAAATGAGTAGAAGTAGGTCGTGCACAAATATTGGATATGAAAATAAATATATCAAATAGAGGAAAGGCTTCACTCAGATGAGTAAAAAGCATTTTTCTGAAGGAAGTAGGCTGGTTATTTAAACCAAATTTTGATGACTAATTCGTTGTCAGAGAGCTATTTTCTGATTAAAAAAAAAAAAATAGTGGCTGTTGGTGGGGGGGTGATGGGGTGGGAGACGTATATTTCCTAAACTGGCACTGAGAAATTCATATGCAATGAAACTTGTTCACATGAAATATTTCAAAATAAAGGATGTATATAGTGTCCATGGCCGCTTTATACCTGCACTTCAAGTGAGGCCCATCGTTGCAAAATTTTAGTAAGCTAAGCTTTTTGTTCAGCTCTTTCTACGCCTGGCTTAAAATACTTAAGGGTGGTACATTTTGAATTCTCTTCCCCTTGCCTGAAAACTGGGAATGCTAAATTTTAGCCACCTTAGAGAGTGACTCTGGCTCTTCCCATCGTTCTTCCTTATGGTAGATGCCATTTTCCTTCTCTTTCCACAAAAGTGAGAGAGAGTGCAGTTACTCTTCCTACCCAAAACTGTCCCCACCCCAAAAACACACAGGAGGTGAGAGAAAAACTGTGTAAGTCAGTAGCTATTTTCACACCATTTAAGTATGTCATAAGGAACATAACGAAATGAATGTCACCGTCAGCTTGCCGCCTTCCACTGCCACCCCATTTGAGGTCCTCGGTGAGGATTCCTGGAGCATAGGAAGAAGCACCTCTTGCACTATGACCAGGTCCCTTTGGGGTCCCCCCGGCACCTAAGTCAGTACCTAGGATTTAACCGGGCAGTCCCCAGCACCAGAGGAGTGAGTGAGTGAGCCATAGGCTTCAAATACGTAACATCAGCAAAGTGACACAGTTGTTTGTTGGACCCAGAGAACAAGCTCAGAGCCCTTTCACCATCCCAGCCTCATTCAGTATTTTGATATTTGAGGCATGCCCGGGAATTTTATTCTGTGCCTGACAAAAGACTAATACAATTGCTGCATGAAGCTACTTACTCTGGAGAAATTTTTATGATAAATGTTAAGGAACATAATTATAGTTAAATATCTAAAATACCAATAGCATTGTTCTTTGGTGTTTAGATAATGGATGACTGTAATTTTCATCCATTATATGTTTTTGTATTTTTCACAATGGATATGCACTACTTAAAGAAAGTGAACTATTATAAGAGAAAATATCCCTTCTCAAGATCTGATTTGGCTAGAGGATGAACCAAAGACATAGAGTAAGGAACCTTACATAAAGCTATCCCTCACTGTTCACACTGACCCTTCACTTTCAGGAAGAGTAAAATAGATTCAGATACTGAAGGGTGCTTGTATTCAAAATTAGCAAGTGGGAATACTGTAGAATAGCCTTAAATAGAAATAGTGATTATCTGTACCATGTGGATTACATATGATAATGAAGAAACAAAGAGAAAATGAGGTGTAAAGTGCTTTAAGCCCTGCTTTATGCATAATAAGGACTTCAGGAAGGGTGGCTTTTTACAGTGCTGTTCTGTTATTGCTAGTATGCATGGTAACTTCCTAAGAAAACTATTTTGTAACCTCTGCTAGAGGGAGGAAGCTTCCAACCGTGGCCAGGGGAAGAAGTGTCTGGTATCAGTATTTTTAAAAAGTTATCTCAGTGATTCTACGTGCAGTCAAGATTGAGATCTCTGCCCTAGATTCATAACCCACTAGAAAACGCAGAAGACCAAGGACAGTGATGGATGGATGACAGCCCAAGATTTCCTGTTACCGATAAGTGGTTCAACTGAGGAAGACGGAACAAGAGGCTCAGAGTCTGTAGCTCAGAAAAGGAAGCTAGTCAGAAGGACTTCTAATATGACCCATTATGGGTGAGGGAAGGCAGTATGGTACCAGAGGGAAGTGGGTAGATGAGCTGGTCATACAAGTGGTTGCCAGGACAGAAGTTTCATCCTCAGTCCAAATTGGAATGGATTTAGATCCCCAGTCATAAAAGAATGCTTCTCTGGAGCATGGAGAGGAATCCATCAAGAGGCTGAGGCTGGAAGTGTGAGCAAAAATAAATAAATAAGACAATAGAAACCAGGAGTCTCCAGTCTGGGTGTCCTGAAGGGTGATGGATGATGCCACCAGTGTCCCAAGGCCCCCATCATGCCTAAAGCTGCAGGTGCCTGGCCTTGCCTTAGACTTGACTGATTACAGAGCTTTGGGTTGGGGCACAGGAAGGAGCACAGCAACAAGCCTTCCAGGTCATTCTAAGTGCTGAAGTGGGACCCACCCATCCAGACAGCACTGTGTCCCCAAGCCAAGATTCCAAGTCACTGAGGCTGGGTTTACCATCGGCCTCAGCCAGTGAGCCTGTATTGGTCAAAAGAAAATCCTGTGAAGGGGGTTTTGATGCATTAGGAACTGTGCTAGATACTTTATCTGTTCTGGATCATTTAATCCTGACAGAAACCCGGACAGGATAGGCTTCAGCACCCCATTTTATTTTAGCATGACCGAAGTCAGGTAGTAAGCAGTGAAGTGTGGATTCGGATTCAGGGGTGTCTGAGACCGTGTCCCTACCACTTCCCAAGCCTCATGCTGTGTCCCTAATGTCACAGAAGAGAAAGAAGTGGGGCAAGATTGTGAAGCCAGGGGCGTGTTCTGTCATAGAGCAGTCGCCCCCTCGTGTGCCTCAAGGGGTTGTTGGTCGGTCGGGTTACCACAGAGACCAGCCAGTGGGATGTCTGGCATGACAAGCTGTTTGTAGCTCCTCTCTCCATGTGGGGTGCGTGTGCAGCACCCGCACGTGTGCACGTGCAACACCACTAGGGCTATCTTTAGGGTGAAGCCTTCTCAGTATCTGAATTTGAAAATCCCTGCGAGCATGTTGCTGGATCACCCACAGCTTAGCCCAGATGTTTGTATTGGAAGTTGTTTGCTGCTGTCGTGCCTCCTACGGTGCATTCCACGAGGAAACCACAGGCCAGCTGTTGCTTGAGGGGACAACGGTTCTTTAGGCTACAGGTGCACGCTTCGTGCCACTGCAAACTTCAATTTCTTTTCAGGAAAAATTGCCCTAAAAGCCGGGGGGGATGGGAGGACACATTTGTCTGGAGGCATTAAGGAAGAAGGTAACATAAAAGACAACAGGCGACTCAGTGGGGCTGGTGTCCAATAGAGCAGAGCGTGGGGCATTGTCACTTCTTGGGTCCTTGATTTATTCAACTTAAAATAGGGTCTTGGACCTGTTTCATCTAAAATGAAAATATATCCCCATTCTCTCAGAAACCTTTAATGGCTCCCCGCTTCCCCCAGAGTAAAAAATGCCCAGATCCTCATGGTGGTCTCTTGGGCTCCCCACAGCTCAGAACCACCATAGCAGTTTCCTGCTAACCCAGGACCACACCGGGCGCCATGCTGTCTCTTGAAGGAAAGTCAGGGGCCTGCTCCTGCCTCTGGGGCTCTGTAGTCACTGTACCCTTTGCCTCCTTCACATTTTTATTCAAATATCACTCCTCCACCTGAGCCCTTCTCTGCCATCGCCCCTCTCCCCCTTCCACTAATGCAGACAATCTCCATTCCTTGCCCTGCCTCATTCTTCTCCACAGCAGGATCATCAGCTCCCGTACCATGTCTGCCTGTATTTTCTTCTCTGGTGATTTCATACTAGAAGGACCATTTTGGATAATAGCAGCCAAATGGGGGAAAACAAAAAACAAAACAAAAACCTAAAGTTAATCAAATGAGAGAAAAGTATTTCTAAAAACTAACTACCATATGGAAAGGAGCTGGGAGAAAAAAACAGTAGCAGTTATGATTTTAATAAAGCCTGGTACGTAGTACTGGTTTTCAAAATATCTGGGGGTAGGGAAGCAGAAATAGAAATTTAGCATGAAAACAAGCGATTAATTTCTTGGGGAGGTTGTGTGGTTCGCTTGAGAAATCTGCAAAATAATCGATACTATTCTAATTTATAGTTCGATCTTTTTGGCAGCTGGGTCAAGAACCTGATTGGACGATGTCGCACAGTTTCTGGAGCAGAAAAAATGACCCCGCGATGGGAACAAGACTACCACCTGCAGCTCATGGGCAAACTGGGATTGTTTTATGAATATCTTGAAATGAGTAAGTCCTTCGTGACGTAAATCATACTGGAACATGTTTTGGATCCCACATAATTAATTACCTGGCATAGTGCAATGGAAAAAAAACGTGTTTTTCTCCACTAGATAAAATTACACAGTCAGGCTTTAAACAAGATGACTGTGTGTGTCTTTGTCAATATTGTTTGTACAGAGCTGAAGGTTTATTACTACGCATTCTGATGGAAAACTCACTGAGGTCCATCCTCACTGTTCTCAGTGCGCTCTACCCATGCCATCTGAGAACGAACTCACAGCTATGACTAGAGGTGATTCAGCTTGGGCTGGAGTCCGCACAGGCACAGCTGTTGGCCGATACACTTGTGAGTGGGTCATTTAATCAAGGCTGCACCGACAGCCTGCAGGAGCACGCTGTTTCCAGGCAGGGAGGATCACAGGGTTCCCCCTTTCACACCTCCCACCTACTTTTGACAGTTGTACCTATTTCTCCTGGCCCATGCTTTCTGTGTGGTTCCTTAAGTGACCTCATGGCTGATCACTGGCTTGAATTTAGAACTAACATTGGGCTGGTTTGGAATTAAGATTGAGGACAGGCCCCTTGTTTCTTGAATGCCGTTGTTCATTTGTGCAGTATTTGCCTAGGCTGTGTTTCTCTTCCGCTGGACTTGAATCTGAGCTCTTGGGTGTCTTTAAATGGACACATCTCAAAACATTTCCAAAGGAAGCACTGTCTTTTCTATATGCATGACACACTTGTATCTGTTGGATGGCTTACTATTTACATGTTTTGTATCTTTGCACTTTCAGCTAACCACTGCCCTGAATTACAATTTTTTTACGCTTAAGAGAATAGAAAACGAGGCACAACATTTTGGTTGACGGGCCTTGCTTTTAAACAGGGATTTGTGTGTTTGCAAAGATACCCCTTCGTGGTTCCTGTTTACAAGTCTGCAGATAGAGGATGGTTTTATTAAATCACGTTCTATATATAATTGCTTTTAAAAATATACATTATACATGGAACACATCTGCTTCCCTCAGTGAGTGAAAGGTTTGTCTTATAGCTTCTTCAGTCAACAGTACTTTGCAGCCTGGAGTTTGATTTGAATTTCATTTTTGCTTTCGTTACGTTTCATGACCAGGTTCAGTTAAGGGCATAGCTTCAGTACATAATGTAGAAGCTGTATTTATTTATTTATTCTGTTCATTTTCAAAAAGACTATAAGACAATTACCTCTGATTCCAAAATGAGTCATAACTGTAATATTTCTTATTGGAGCTATTATCAGCATTAATAACAACAACATTCTGGGACAGAATATCATTTGTTATTTTAGCACCAAAAACATTGCTTGGAAAAGGTTATTTTTCTGTGGTTGACTGGTCAAATAGATCGTGTTGAAAGAAGTTATAGGAAAAGGTTGTGCTTTGGGGAGAAGTTGGCATGACTTTGAGTTTCATAATCTCATTAAAATAATTACCAACAAAATAATTCGGCCTCATCCTACCCTATAAGAAAGGATGGAATAATAACTGTTAAAGACAATTTTTTTTAGATTATTGAATTGTTTTCCTATTATCTAACTAATACCAAATGAATTAGAAAAATTCATCTGTTGTTGAGAGTAGGCCGTCTGATTGGTATTCAACACCAGAGCAAATTCTGCTTTTTGTTATTTTAGTTTGTGGGAGATAGAATTGCCAAGTACCTTTTGAATTATTTCTGTTTCTCCAAAATAAATATAGAGTGCCTTTGGTCTCATCACCACAGCTCCTTCCTTCTGGTTTTCCCCATACCTGTGAATGACACCACCATCTACCTTTTTAATTATGCCTCCTAGCTGTTGAGGGGAACCATCTTCTGCCAGACAACCCTGGAGCCTTATACTCTGCCACCACCTCTGTTCCCCTCTGTCCAGTGGAGAAGATTAGAACTCCCCTCTGCCTGAAACACCCTTCTCTTCTCTACCTGAGGAATTCCTGCCAAGCCTCAGCAGTAACACTCAACTTTTCACACAGATCTGCTGTTCTTTTCTCTAGGCATTAACAGCGCTTGCTTCCTGCCTTGACGGCATCTGGCTCTGTGTGTGCCTGTCCCCCTGGCTAGACTGATTCCCCTCGAGGTGGCTACCAAGACTTTTGCATCTTTCAGCCCTCAGCTGGAGCACCACGGTCTGGACCCAGTACTCATAAATATTTAAGTGACCTGAGCTTGGCATTTCAATACACACATACAGCTGTTAGTCGAGTTTGTGTTAACATGGCCCCCAGCATCCCAGTGAAGTTCTTTATGGCATGTCTTCGGGGTTTTATTTTTGGGTGAAATTTCTACTTTATTCATCTATTTCTGTCCACCATCCTTGGAGATGATTAAAGTAACCCTGGTGTGTTAACCAAAATTGCCTCCCCAGGTGTATGTTCCTACCTTCTGAGAATTCAGACACAGGATACAGAGAAAGAGCCTGTCAGTCTACAATCTGGACGCTGTAAGATAACCATTCTGTGCTCCTAGCACTACACAGCGTAGAAACTCTCTTGAGAATTCAGTGGTGGCTTCCGGGGGCAGGTGCCACAAATTAAATGCAGTAAAGTGGCAGAGTGAACCCTGTTTTTCTCTAGCCCTGCCTCTTCTACCCTTGTTAACTTGACCTCCTTTTCTTCCATCTCCAAGTTACTTTTTTAAAAGATCCATTGAAACAACGACCTTTAATTATTATTTTCTCCATCTAATTTACTATAATTACTGTCAGCACTTCAGCATCTTCTCGTACCCACCCCTTTTCCTGTCTCTCCAGTGCTCACCCCACTAAGCACCCCTATACTCTCTAGGACCCAGGCCTCTCTTCCCCCACTCCCTCATCTCTACTGTTTCTGCCCACCACCTGCTTTGATGCCCACCACCTGATGATGCCGCCTGTCTCTTTTCTCATTCATTCATTCATTCATCCAATAAACATTTATGGAGCACCTGCCATGCCAAACACCGTATCAATTGGTGGCGAAACCAAGTAAGACAGGGTGTCTGCCCTCACAGAGCCAAGGGACGAGATCAGACTTCCTAGAACAGGTGATACTTGAACTGGACTTTGAAGGATGGGTGCAAGTTGTCTATCTGAAGTATGGGAAAGGGACTAGACCTTTCATGCAGAGAGGCAGACCCATTTAAAAGTACCAGGGCATGAAACAGCTTGGCCAGTTCAAAGAGTGGCAAGTAAACAAAGTATGGTAAGAACAAAGGATCCATAGGTAGGACTATAAGGGAAGCAAGGGCTATGTCATAATGCTTGCTTAGCCAGGGGAGTAGAACTTATCCTTTTTTTTTTTTTTTTTTTAAATATTTGTCAAAGAGCGAACACACAAGCAGGGGGAGTGGCAGGCAGAGGGAGAAGCAGGCCCTCACTGAGCAAGGAGCCCAATGCAGGGCTCGATCCCAGGACCCTAGGATCATGACCTGAGCCGAAAGCAAACGCTTAACCAACTTGAGCCACCCAGGCATCCCTAGAACTTATCCTTAATGAACTTATGCTTAGAATATTTGTAAGCAAAAGAATTATATAATGTTTATTTTGAAAAAGATTAGCTCATTCTGCTGCAGAATGAAAGGTATTTAGAATGAAAATGATATTTGGGGCAGCTACTCCAGGTAACCCACACAATTGGGTAATCCCCACACCTAAGTAGAGGTGGTAGGCATAGGAGTAGAGATCAGGGAGACAGATTTGATAAGTGTTAAAGAGATGACTAGTATAATAATATATATAATATATAATAATAATTACATATAATGGAATTATTGAGATAATTTCCAGGAGATAGAATACGCAGGTGGAATATAAGGAGAAAAGTTGGTTTCAAGAAAATGGTTAGGCATTGGGTATTTTGTGTGTAAGGGGGGTCTGCAGGATGTGTCCATAGAAATGTCTACATTAGGAAGCTGGATCCATCAGGAGCTCAGAGGAGCTGCGGGTGAGGCCATGGGAGTGATTCAGGCCTGCCAGGCACAGAATTGATGATGAGGCCCTGGGGGGGAAGGGTCATGTGAAGGGTCAATGGGGAAAGAGATCCACAAAGAGAAAGAAGAATAGCAGAACACTTGGAAGAGACGTAGCAGAGGGTTGTGTCAACATAGAAGCTGAGAGGGTGCGTGATAACATTGCTTAAGAGGGATTTGAACACCGAATAAAAGGAGCATGATGTGAAATACACAGAGAAGCGAGAGCCGAAGCCCCTGCCTCATTGCTGGACAGTGAGGTTAAGTAGAAGCCACACCCTATAGCTAGGTAGCGTTTTAAAAAAAAATTGTGTGCACGTGCGTGTACGCACACACACACATACACAACCCTCACGTTGGCTTTTTAGATTCTTTAAGTAAAACAAAAGTCAAGAGGGAAAAGCATTCCGCTGAGAGGGAAATATTTGGCCGTATCAAAAACAGCCTATTAATCCAACAAATAAGGACTGAAAATGCACGCTGGCTTAGGAATAGGCCGTCGCTGCAGAGTGAGCGCCACGAGGGCTGAGGCAGGAGGTGTGGCTCTGAGGAAGGAGGGAGTGGTGGAGAAATAGTTGAAGGGGTATTTCAAGAAGCTTGACTGCAAAGTGAAGAAGAAAGCAGAGTGGTAGAGAGCAATATAGGGCCCTGAAAAAATTCGAGTCAAGGATTATTTGGGTTTCTGCATTGTGTGTTTTTTGCCTTGCAGAATCCATAGGTCTTTTTTGTTGTTGATTTCAGAAGTTTAGAAAGTTCTTCTCATTTGAACATAAAAACAGGTTATATACTGTGTTGATTTTTCTGGTGCATTATTTTTAAATTAATCCATTTGTAATTTATTTTGGTGTCATAAGTGAAGACTCCATACCTTTTTTTCCAGTGATGTATCTAATTGCTCTAATACTTGAATCCATTGATTTGAAGTATCAGTTTTTATGATATAGTAAAATCTCACGGATATCTGCCTCTCTTCTGTTTCGTACTGTGAATGCACTATCTTTGAACTGTTTCAGTTGCCATCGTGTGATAATATGCATTGGGTTCTCTCTGGTCCCACCTTAGCCTTTCTCGCAATGTCTCTCATGCTGTCAGTTCAAGAATCCCTCTTCATTATTTTACCTGTGTAGTTGTGTAGATTTCTTGAAAAACTTTAGCATCACCTTTCAGCTTAAAAATATCTATTGAGGATTATTAATTAAATTTGCATTAGATTTTGAAATTCTATTTTGGAGAAAATAACTGATGAGTCCCCCAACTTCAGTCAGCCCAGTTAAGAGTATGGGACTTTCAGCCATCCATTCATTTATCATTATTTGTTTTTATTTTTTTAGGCCGTTATCATATCAGTGTCAACATTTCTCACTAATTTATTCCTAAAAAGTCTGAACTTTTATTGTTATTTTAAATGGCATCTTTTCTGTTTGGGCTATTTAACTGGGTTAATTACCAGTATAGTCCTAATTTCTGGCTTCTCTTGAATAATGAGGCGATTTGGCAACATTGGACCCTCATTCCGATGTGGAACTGTGAGTAGTCCCTTTCATTAGCCTACGGACTTGCCAGTATGCCACAGTTGACTGTACCCACTCCATGCATTTCTATTCTTGCCTGGCCCCTGTGGGCAGATGAGTTCATGTAGGGGCAGGTGGTCTATAGACACAGTCAGCAGCACAGCACCAAGCACTAGTGTCAACATCTATGACATCACCAGCTCTGGTCCTTGCCTGTCTTTCCTGAAGGTGATGGCTCCTGCCTGGCCTGAGGACCTGCCAGATCTTTCCAGCCCTCTCTCTTCTTCTGCAACACACCCTGGCCTCTCAGACCAGAAGTACATGCCAATTCCTTCTAGCATCCCTCCATAGTCTTGCCCTTTTTGGACAGATTGGTCCCTGCTCCTTTTCTGAGCGGTAGCTATAAAGAGGCTGTAAATCTTCCTTTTACTCACAGCCTTATTTCCATATCTGTACTAGTTTACTTGAAAGGTTTCTTTTAGATCTCTGGCCATCTCATTCCTAAACTTTACTACACACCGCCCCCACCCCTGCCATGGTACAGTTTACCCCAAATCTCTGATGTCCGTCTATAGTGATGCCATATAAATGACAGACAAGGAAGAAAAGAACTTCTAAGCCATCACTTGAATTTTTATTTACTATGACCACATAGACTGCAACAATGTCAAGAGAAAAATTCCTAAAGAAGTATATTTTGCCTTATTAGGCCACTTTTAACACATACATGTCTGCGATTTGTAATAATATTACAAATTCTCTGAATGCACTGCATTGCATTTGCAGACTCGGGGGAGCTCGCGCATTTGCCTGTTTCTAGCATATTTCCTCTAACATTCTCTAAACAGAGTCTTTCCAAAAGTCCATTTCTTATTTCTTTTTAACTTGTTAGATGCTTCCACAATATTCCTGGTGTGTTTTTTTTTTTTTTAACCCTAAATCACAAATCCTCTTCCAACATTCTATTATTTCTGCAGAGAATGGATAATATACTTGGAGTGTCCCAACTTTACTGCCAGCGAATGACTTTAGTTGATTAAAGATTTTAAATATATGATTCCGTGTATACGTATGAAAGAAACCGGCTCTAACCAGTCTTCTTTCCAGACACTTCACCTTTGTCTTTGGTTCGGGTTCTTTCCCTGTTGAACATTGTTACTGCCATGGATGTCTTTTCTCTTTGGGATTCGGTTTGTTGTTTGCCTTTGTCTTTATAAGAGTAAAGGAGAGTGTGTTGTCCTCCCATCCACCCACCACTCCATGATGCGTGTCCATTCCATTGACAGTTATTCAGTTTGGGTTCGTCACCTTATTTGTGGCCTCTTTTCCACTGGCCCCCCTGTTGGCTCTGGTGAACAATATATTGGAAATAAGAGTGGACGCGTGGAAAATGACTACCCAGTATAGACGCATGGTTCCAGAGAAAGCCCAAGACATCGGAGCGTGGCAGCCCATCATGCAAGGAATAGCAATTCTGGCCGTGGTGACCAATGTGAGTACACCTAGGCCTCCCAGGGTAAAGAGCTCGGGAAATCCAAAATGCAGTAGTATTGCTACCTAAAGAATCAAATGTTTGCTCTGTTTTTTTTTTTGAATGGGAGGGAGATGCCAATACTAATTTCTATGTAAAAACAGTTGTTATAACTGTGATTATTACTATTTTTTAATGTTCTTCATTGTTTATATTATTCGTGACTTATAAATGAAGACCTCTTACAGGAACAGTTGCTAAGAGTGACCATTATGCTATTATTGTTCATTTGCTAAAGGTTTTATTTAATAGGAATAAGAGTAAGTACCAACTCTCTCACTATTATCTAATAGTGCTTTTATTTATTTTTTTTTCCCCAATAGTGCTTTTAAAACAGAGATAGTAATCTGTCCATTTGTAGTGGGAGGATGCTAAATTAAGAATTATCCTTCTACCCTATTTTACCATATATTCCATACTATTAACTGAAAATATTAACTATTTGATGATGGTGTGTGTATAAACAGTTTGCATTCCATTCACGTGTTACCTTCCTTTTCTCCTAGGGCAGAGGTTCTATAGGGAGGGGGGCTTTAGAATGGGTCCCATCTCTCTCCTCCACCCCAACCTTGGCCTTTGCTCACCACTCACTGGTCATTAGCTAAGCAGCCTCATAACCTGTATGTGTCCCAGTTTGGGGGAACAGAATACAGTCCTTCATAACCTGTATAGGCTTTGGACCAATCTGAATAGTCACTACCCCCTACCTCCCCCTCCCTTCTCCCTCTCCCTTTTTTAAAACACAGGCCAACAAGGAGCTCTCAGGGAGAAAAAGTTCCATTCCAGCCCAATAGGGGAATGACCACCTTCCCTAGAAATATCCTTACAGCTGGGGCTATTTCCTCCCTTATTTCACTAACCATTTTACTCTCAGGTCACAATCCCAACACGGTGATATCCGAGTTTTAATTTCTTTGTCAAGCCACACTTGCCCGGAGTCCGCAGCCTTTTCCCACAAGCACTTGTAGAAACAGAATTCAGCAAGTGCCTGTGGGTCAGGCTCTTGGTCAGGCTCAGCACTGTGGACACAGGTCAGACCCAAAGTCCAGCTCTCACTGCTGTAGCTTCCCAGCTGCATGACCTTGGGCCAGACTTTAACACTGGAGAGCTTCAGTTTATCATTTGTAGATTGAATAATTCCTTGCTGCATATTTTAAGACTATTATATACCATAAAGAGTAACCAGGGACTTCAGGGAGTTAATGCATGGAGCCTGGTCCTCATGCAGTGTTAGCGGTTGTTATTCTCTTCATCACCCATCATCAGTAACAGTGACTGTGTAGACTTTGACAGGTATCTAAACTAAAGGCACAAGATTTTTACAATGTGTCACTGAGCTGTGGTTACAGTTTTACACAATCAAGCCAATTTTCTGGAACCCAGCTGTCACCCCCTGCCAAGAACCCTCAAGTTATCCAAATCGTATGCTATCCCTGCTTTCTGAAGAAAGTTGCAAATTGCACACAAAAGACAACTGCTAGGTTATATCATTTTCCATTTACCCAAGTAACCCACACCTTCCACATCCCCTGTGCTACAAAATGAAGACTGATGTGCAGAAATAGGACAGTGAGGCTTTTCAAGTTCTACAGTCATAAAAGAATGAGTCTGTCACATTCAGGATGCTGTACGGCACGAAGCAAGGTAGGAATGTGGACTTGGGCACTTTAGGAATATTTAAGCAACAAGGTTTGAAACTTAAAGTGTTTTTGTTTGAACTTCAGCTAACCGGAAACTTCAGATGATTTGTACTCCCCATTCCCAGCACTCTGGTTTGATTGTCGTAGGCACCTTCTCCTGATATCCCCGGCAGGGCTCCACTCCATTGGCACAAATGGGGTATTTGCTGTGTTTCTAAGGCTACCGTGTAGGGGGTGTGTGTGGGTGTGTAAACAGGCACCTGCGTGCTTGCTAATTGGTGCTTATCCAGTAGTTGTTTTTTCTCATAACTTAGGCATCGTTTTATTATACCCTAGGAAAACTGCTTTTTAGATCATCGAACTACAGACCATCCTTTTCCCCATATTATTAGGATTTGGTCCAGCTTCCAGGCTGCAGGTCCTGTTGCATGTTTGTAGGAATGGCCCATGTATATCATTCCCTCCCATACCTAATGTAGGCCTCTACCATCTACTGGGCACGGAGAGGGCTAACTTTTCTTAATAGGAGAACTTTCAACTATAGGAGAAAGAGAATAGCCACCAGGGATGAAAATGGACATCAAGCAAGAGTTCGGTATGAAATCATTCATCTTCCAGCAGCTCGTACAATAATAGACTGAATTGACAGGTTGTATCAGGCCACAGTATCTGCCATTGAAGACCGATTTTAATTTATTTTGACAGAAATGGAAAAGCAGCACACCGCATTTACTTGCACTTTTGCAGTGTGTCTCAAAGCAGCTCAGTTCAGGAGGAAAAAGGGTCTTGTCAGAAGACAAGAGAATTCTCTTCCTTGTTGGAATTTTTGTAGCTTCTGGAGCACATCTGCAGGTGATTCTGTAAAAGCTATAGTTAAATAACAGGAAATGTTAAACTATTGAAATCTGGAAAAAGTAAAATATTCTTGTCCTACATCCCTCCCCAACCCCACCCAGAGGCAAACAGACACACATACGTCAGAGGAAATGACAAAGCTGGTTCTATTAGGGGGAGTAATTTTGCAATAGGAAAGCCCCCTTTGTTGTTTTTCTTGCTCTGCTGAGATCTTGTTTGTTGACTTGTGGTCTCACTGCATCTAAACCATATGTTCAGATGAACACTATTAAAAATCATGTTGTGCCAAAAACACGTCTTTCTGCTTCAGTAAATGAATCATTTAGCTTTGTTTATTCACATAGAATTTGGGTTAAAGTATATTCCTTACGTTCTCCCTCTTTCAAACCAATTTTATACATTGGAGAGTTGAAAGCCCAAATTAAAGAATTTTAGAGAAAAATTCATGTAATTCATAATACCCTTCTATCCTGATAGAGGGCTGCCTGACACAGACTCAGGTTTAAAACTGATCTTAATTTATTCCTTTAATCTTGGAACACGCTAGACTTTCTTCAGTTAGTCTTTCTGAAGTTTAGAGGCTTAGACACGAAGTCCATTAAAACGGGCATACACTTGACCATATGAATTGCACAACCCCAAGAGTTTCTTGCTATCTACATTTTAAAATTAATAAAAAATGTTTGCTCTCTAATGAAGCAACATATGTAAGTATATACTGACGGTTTAAAATCAGACTGTGGGTTGATGTGAATAAGTCAAGATACTCTAGGGGAAAAAGTATGAATTTGAAGGCCCTTATTAGATTAAGGAAAATCTATTTTATGCAATTTATAATTTATAAAAATAGAATTAATTTTAAGAGGCAAGTGATTTAAAAATGAGTTTTATATCAATTGTAAACTCTACAAAGGAATTATGTAAGGCCACATTATTTTTGTAATACTGACCCTAATATTACTTAGACAAAAGGGCCTTCTCAATCATAAAAGGAAGATTAAAATTATATCAAGTAGAGTTTCAAGGTTGAGTTGTATAATATTCTAATTTTTGGAAACCTAATTTATATGCAACATATGCAAGCAACTTGAGTTAATCCAGGATACCCTGGTCTACAATTACTGTTACTGTACTTAAGACACCTAAGAGGCAACTTGCAGACCTTTGCTTTTCAACTGCAGATGGACTTCTGGACAGCCCTTATGTGAACTGAAGACCAAGAGGAAGTAACTATCCTTTAAAGCATTGCTCAAAGACTTTAGGACACTGGCTATCTATATCCATTTGACGGTTAGGAAAGGATTAAAGTTTCTGAATCTTTCATTTAAAAAAAAATCAACCAATGAACACACAATTCTGGTGTGTTTGTTAACCATAGCTATAGAGGCTCTAAATTAACAACCCCCTTCTTGTTTTCCTCCCCAAACAGGCCATGATTATTGCTTTCACATCTGACATGATCCCCCGCCTGGTGTATTACTGGTCCTTCTCCGTCCCTCCATATGGCAACCACACCCATTACACCATGGAAGGATACATCAACAGTACTCTCTCCATCTTCAACGTCTCAGACTTCAAAAACCAAAGCAAGGGAAATCCAGACCCTAAGGCTGTTATCCCTACCACATGCAGGCAAGTTCTGCTTACATGTTTAAAAATGTACCTCCTCTTTTAAAGGACTTTTATTGTCATGTAATTCTAAATAAAACTGCTGGAGACATTCCCCCCCCCCCACCAGGTTTCTTTTCAGCCAAACTTAATACAGGCTTGGGTCAGAATTTACCAATCAGAACATAAAGCATCATTTAAAGATGGGAGTTTCAAATGATCACAGGGAAACTGATTGAGGAGAAGAGTCTTGTTCGTATCTTAGAAAGGAAGAAACTCAAGGAGTTCCCAAAAACAAGTCAATTCAGTTGTAATGACTAGTCTGTTATTCAAGCACAAGCTGATGTGCTGAGTGACAACAAAGCAGCACTCTCACTCCAAGAAATACAAAAATGAGAAATGTGAAGACTGCATGCTCACCTAGCCGCATTCTCGAAAGCATTCCATGAGGCCTCTCTGCATTGATTGTGGTGGCTGGTGAGGTCAGCTGTGGACAATAAACAAGTAAATCACTACTTGATAAAGTTTGTGGACTACAGGTCCTAAAGTTTTTTGTTTTTTTGTTTTTTTGTTTTTTTTTTAATTCAGTGTCTTAAACCTAAAGGAGGATTTTAAATCTCATTTAGTTCAACTCCTCAAACCCTTCTCTGGTTCAGATTCTCAGCAGCACAACCAAGAAACCAGAAATAAGCCCCAAATAAATGTTTTTAGAGCCTCTTCAGAATCCCATATCAAATCTTCTTACTCTTACTTGACGTAATTCTGAAGAGTAGTTAAACTCTTCCAGGTCTAAAAGGTTACAGGCAGAAAATTTGAGATGTGCTACCTGAGGGCAATTGACTAACAGCAGTAGCTCCTGACCTCTAAAAAGGAAATTAGGTTGATTATAATACAGCAAGCAATCGGGCATTCCTCTCTAGGAGAGGTAGCCCGTAGCTGAGGGAAGCCTGCTGATACCACGAGATAAATTTATAATCCTGTTTGTGAAAATATACCACATCATTTTAGTTTTATACTCTTTTGAGGAAGCAGGAATAAAACTCTGACAAAAAATTTTTTAAATACTTTCCTTTTTACACATATGGTGTATGATATTACCATCATCTTCCTATTTTATGTTAAGTACTACTGGACTCATTATTTCAGGATTTTGTAGCCAAATTAAACTCTTGGAGAAAATTTATAGGATGTCCAGTTTTAAAAAGCAGTGCATTAATTAGGACCTCTTTTGAAAGGGGTCCTTGCTTTCACTACTTAATCAAAAAGAACCTCCTGATATCCCTGTTTTACTTTTCAGGTATCGTGATTTCCGGAACCCACCTGGACACGAACAGCAGTATAAACACAACATCTACTACTGGCACGTGATCGCAGCCAAGCTGGCTTTCATCATTGTCATGGAGGTAAAAGAAGTATATTTTGAAAGAGCTTATACAGCAGTATATTTGCAGACCTTTCATTAGCATTAAGTATTGCCAACTCGGACTTAAAATACATTCTTTTCTCTTGCTAGCAATTATTTTAGGACATCTATTAATGAAATTTAACAGGCAAACACCCATAAGGCTCTCATTAATGAAATGAAATCGATTATCCGCTTGAAAAGGTGAAAGCATTTTGTGTGCTAGGGGGATTCGGTGACTCTCACTGCAGTATTGAGTGCCTTTTTTAAAAATTTGGGGGTGCTGGGCTGCAATCTAGACCACGAAGGGGCTTATTGAAGACGACTAAGATGTGATCTGTGCCCCTGAGGAACTTTACTGCTGTCGTAGTTTTATTTGTACTACTATTAAGTATTTTTATTACATTTTCATAATCTACCTCTTAGAATAGTCTTTTTATATCCCTAAAATTAACCAGCTCTTAAAATGACTGAGGCAGCAATAAATTTGAAATTGAACTAAGCAACTTTACTTCTGACGCAGAGGGAATAACCACTACCGAACTGTGAAGGCTCAGAAGTTGCTTGATGGGTGTGGTCCCAGTTAGGGTAACACTTAAAGGTTGATTTTTCTCATATAGCGAAGTAGGTGGCGGCTCCTGAATCAAGACCAGCTCGCTGGCCGGGGACGGGATCTCTGACTCTCTGGCACTTGCTCTCGCGCGCGCTCTCGCTCTCTCTCAGCAGGTCGTGTGTGTGGCTGCAGGGTGAGAGTTGCAACTCCTGATGGAACACATACAGGGTCTAGACAGTAAGGAGAAAGAAAAGGGATGCTCTCCATATCTGTTCCTTTTTGTCAGGAGAGAAAATGCTTTGCCAGAAGCCTCCAGGGCACACGGCTCCTCCAAGCAACAGAGTAGGCTGAGATGGGACGTGTTGGGTTTGCTCTGAACAGAATGAGGATCTGTTAGCAAGAAAAAAGCCGGATAGGCTGCGTGGCTTTGATCATTTTTCTAGTTTGATATTTATTTAAAAAAAAAAACAAACACAACACAACATAAACAGCAGAGGAAACAAGTTGTCATTTAGCTCCCCATCATCGGAGGATTCCTGGAGTATCTGCTACATCAGGAAGAATCACTAGTTTATATTCAGATATGTAGTGGTTAAAGTGTTTCGACTTCTGCTTCTGAAATCATGGCTGACTAGATACTCTGAGGGGCCATTTCACTACAAAACATTCACAGTCAGCTTAAAGTAGAATTTCCTTTGCACTTTTGAGCTCAGTGAAAGGGATGAGAATCTACAAAGAGGGGCAGAGAGGTGATGGCTCAGCTGGAGCAGTGAGCACCCTGAGGCACAGGGGCCTCTGAGGACGTGGCGGGGGCGGGGGCAATCAGCTCCTGGCTCG
The DNA here is from genome assembly GCF_002288905.1 of Enhydra lutris kenyoni. Taxonomy (NCBI): domain Eukaryota; kingdom Metazoa; phylum Chordata; class Mammalia; order Carnivora; family Mustelidae; genus Enhydra; species Enhydra lutris. Next base: position 4,404,597 of record NW_019154140.1, read on the forward strand.
AGAGTCTCAAGGGCGCCAAGCAGTGGGTCAGCCCCAAGGTGGACCAGCTAAAGTTGAGACTCTTGGATTCAGCCAGGGTCCCCCCCACCACAAAGAGCTAAATTTGTCTCAGAGCAGAAGGAAATGCATATATTCCCTGGAGAAAAGAATGTCCTCCGTTTAGACCACAGTTTTCTCTCAGATTGAAATAATCAGATATGAGCTTCCAAAGATGAACAATAATAACATGGGGAAATGAGAAAAACCACAAGTGAGATTCAGAGGGAAGAAAATAATAATTTGGACCCTCAATAACTTAAAGAGTATGCATTATCACATTAGAAATTATGAATTAAAATGTGTATGAATATGTTTAAACAAAAAATGAGCGATTGACAAATGAGCAAACAATAAGAAACTAAAAAATTACAAGGTAATCTTGAAAAATATATAGTTGTTGAAATGAAAAAGCATATGGATTAAACAGAAGTCTGAAGCAAGAATGAATGAATTGAGAGGTCTGAAAAAAATTACTCCCAGCACATCACAGGGAGAGAAGAAAATGGAAAATGTGAAAAAGAGATTAAGCAGTTTTTTAAAAAAATCCACAGAAGGAAAAAAAAATACTAGAGGAGAGACAATATTTAAAGAATTAATGGCTAAAATTCTTCCCAAAGAAATGAAAGGGATCTGTTCACAGAGCAGAAAGCACAGCAAACATCAGGCAGAATAAAGAAATCCAGGCTTACAGAGATTGTAACAAAAGTGCAGCTCGTTGAAGATAAGATCTTAAAAGCAACCAGAGAAAAAGGACAGATGACTGATAAAATTGAAATGAGAGTAGACTTTAACAGCAGCATGGAAGCAAGTAGTCAAATATCTTCTAAAACGCTAAAGAAGGGAACTATAAGCCTAGAATTATAACAAAATTTTGAGTAATTGAAAAATCTTTCCATAAAGAAAATGCCAGCCCATATGATTTTGTAGGAGAATGATGCCACACTTTCTAGAAGTATACTTTCAGATCATTTTAGTTACCTCCAGAGACCAGAAGAAGAAACACTCTCCAACTCCTTTTAGATCCTTAAATCAGACAGGAATAGAAAGAGGAAAATTATAATCCAGTCTCCTTTGTTGCAAGGATCTTTTTAAAATGTGCCGATTGAGGGGCACCTGGGTGGCTCAGTGGGTTAAAGCCTCTGCCTTCAGCTCAGGTCATGGTCCCAGTGTCCTGGGATCGAGCCCCACGTCGGGCTCTGTGCTCTGCAGGGAGCCTGCTTCCACCTCTCTCTGTCTGCCTCTCTGTCTACTTGTGATCTCTGTCTGTTAAATAAATAAATTAAAATCTTAAAAAAAAAAAAATGTGCCGATTGAATCTAGCAATATATTTTTTAAAGATGACATCAGGCCACATTGGTTTACCCCAGAAATGGAAGGGTAGCATAATACAGAAAGTCCACGTCTATAAATATAGATGGGGAAAAAATAAGAACCTCTCCTTCCTACATCATCAGCTTTTGCCCCTTTACTCTATAATTTCCATCTTTCAGACACACTCTCATCTCAAATATTCTCCACTCTCCCATTACCTGACTAATCAGAAGCCTTTGACACTCTCTCCTTCTTGAAGTTCCTCCTCAGTTGGCTCCCAGGAAAACTTTTTTTTTCCCTTTTCCTCTTATCTCACTAGGCCGTCCCTTCATAATTTCTTTAGTCCCTTCCTTCTCTTTCTTTTCTCTCTCCTCACAGCTTTGGTGACCTCATGCAGTCCATTGGCTTTAAATGCCATGTATATGCCAGTGACTCAACGATATATGTATCTCCAGAACCCCTCTCTCCTGAACTCAACCCACGAATCCAATGTCTACTTGACCTTTCTGCTGGGATAGCTAACAGATAAATCTACCGCCCCAAATGCCCATATTTTCTTCAATCCACCTGGAATGTTGTCCTCTCCATGCTCCATGTTCCACCCACAGTGGGTTTGCCCCCTCTCAGTCATGGCATTTGTAGCTACCTCACTGGTTGTTAAGAATTTCGCCCTTAAGAGTCCCCCACTTACCCCACGTGCAATGCTGCTGGCTTTCTTTGGACAGTACATTGCAGATCTGACCATTACCAACTCTGCTTCTATAACTGGGTTGGAGCCACCATCATTTCTCGCCTGAATTAGGGCTGTGGGCTCCTAAATAGGCTCTCTGCTGCCTTCACATCTCACTCAGAGTAAAAGCCAGAGTCCTTTCAGTACTGTGCAAGGCCTGACACACTCTAGCCATGCTCGGTTACCTCTCTCTCTCTTCCCTCACATCCCTCCACCCCTACTGTTCCTGATGCACAGCCAGCAGGCTTCCACCACACAGACTCTGTACTGACTGTTCCCTCTGCCTCGCATGCCTTTCCTCCTGATGTCTGCGTGGCCAGTTTCCTCGCCTCCTCAAAGCCTTGGCAAAGTGAGCCATACCCAGTCTGATCTGTATAAAATCCATCTGAAATTGGCCTCCCACATAACACAAAAACTCCTACTCTGCTTTACTTTCTCCATGCTCTTATCACGTGAACACCATGTACAATTTATTGATTTTTAATGATGTTCATTGTATGTTATGTATTTCCTCGGTAGGTCAGAGACTTTTGCATAAGGAACAAATAAAAACTTGTTCAATATCGTTAATCATCAGAAACATAGACTAAAATGAAAGTGCATTTTATAATCACTATGTCGGTGAGAAAAAAAAAGCGATGACCACAGGTGCTGCCAAGAATGCAGAGCCCCTAAAACCATCACATGCTGCTGGTGGAGGTGGAAGCTGGATTAACTACTTTGGAAAAGACTTTGGTACCATCTTGGAAATTTGAATATTCATTTAACAGAGTCTTGCCAGTTCCACTTCTAGGTCATCCCCTTGAGAAACTCTCACAGATGTCCTCCAGAATCCAAATGCAAAAACATTCTTAACATCATTGTTTCTAATAGAAACACTAGAAACAAGACCAGTACATTTTGATGGGGGAATCGACAGGAGACTCTTACACAGAATATGAACAAACTGTAGTTATGCACAATAACATGGATAGATTAGAAACTAGTTTTGAATGCAAATGTCATTTTTAGGGGTGCGTGGGTGGCACAGTTCAGCATCCAACTCTTGGTTTAAGCTCAAGTCGCGATCTTGCGGTCATGGGATGGAGCCCCGTGTTGGGCTCCGTCCTCAGTGAAGAGTCTGCTTGAGATTCTCTCTCCCTTTCCCTCTACCCCTTCCTGCTCATGTGCACTCTTTTTCTCTCTCTAGTAAATAAATCTTTTTAAAGTAATTTTCAAAAGACCATATACAGTATCCTACTTTTTATAAAGCCCAAATCAAGGGAGACTAAACAATATATTATTTGGGGCTATATACATATTTTGTTAAACAGGTTCTCAAAAATAAAATGATACAGATAGACTCACACAGATAGGATTTAGTGCTAATCTTTGGGGCAAGAGGCCTGGAAATGAGGTAGGAAAGGAACACACACAAAAAATACTATAGCATTGTCAGGGTGAGTGTTAGTGTTCTTGAAATTGTCAAAGCAACAAAATGTAGCTCTTTGGCAGAGCCACATGGTGTAGGAGAGACTGGTTGTGTATGGAGAATACTCACCACTTTGTCCAGATCTATTGCTGGGATGACTAAGCAAAAAAACAACAAAAAACAACCCACAAAAACGAAAAGAGCTCTCTGTTCCCCACCATTTCCTTTGATTGACATTTTTCTTCTTTTCTCCCACAGCATCTCATCTACTCTGTGAAATTCTTTGTATCCTATGCCATCCCAGATGTATCCAAAAGCACAAAGAGCAAGATCAAGAGAGAAAAATACTTAACCCAAAAGCTTCTTCGGGAGAATCACCTCAAAGATATGACAAAAAATATGGGGGTCATAGCTGAGAGGATGGGGGCAGTGGTAGAGAACAATTTACGACCAAAATTAGAATAAGAGCTTTATGTTCTGAGAAGCACTTTACAGAATTTAACTCTGTCAAAATATATTATGAATCACTAATGAGAAAGTTTAAGTTAAAACACTTTGGCAAATAGGTGTCTTCGCTATTGCCATTTTCATAGAGATTATTTTTCAGTTTCAGCCTGCCATGCAGGACCTGGGAAATGCAAAATTTAGATCAAGAAGTGCATAAAACTAATCACCTGGAAAACCAGAAATGTTACCCTTTTTTGATAAATTGGAATTTCTGTAACACAGAAAGTATCTCGCAGTGTGCTTAAAAACCACCTCTTCCAAAGCTGAATGGATTTTTGTCCTTCCGTTTGATTATTTTCATTCCTTTCTGTTCTCAAGCACATGCTCCCCTTTTAGGCGGTGTTTCATTTCTTCACTTGGCCAGATGGGTCCCAGAGTTCTTTTCCTTACAGTACTTTCGTTAAAGACTAGACGTACTAGCTTTTGTGTGATTAAAAATAGCTAACTCAGAATTCAGTTTGAATGCTGTATTCAGCGGCAAATAGACCCAAGAATTCACAATATTTAGCTATATTAGCACATCCCTACAGAAAATGAAACCGCACTTAATAAGAGGAAATAGTTTCCGTCTTCATTCTGGCCTATCTTTCCATCTCAAAGAAATACTCTTAATGGATTGGAATAAAGATAGCAGGGTCCTGAAGTGTATTTGGACTAATCCACAGTGACACCTTTTATCTTCCAGGAACACTCCTGGAATCCTCTGTGCCTAATCAGTGTTGACTGCTTTGCAAATCTCAAGGGAGTAAGATGACAAAAGTGGGGAAAGGTATAGATTCAAATAGGATTGGAACTCCTATTGATCAGGATAATTAATTTACCTCTTCTAAAGATAGGTGGTTTCTTGAAAAAAAAATGAAATTGAGGGATTAAAATTATATTTTTATCAACGTAAGGGTCTGGAAAGATAAGCCCATCCCTTTCCCAGCAGCTGCCCTATAGCCATCAGATCAGCTCACTGGCACCCCTGGGAATGGCTCACTGCCCAGCCCGCCAGACAGGACGGTGCTGTACAGCTTGAGAGAACAGCAGGTGCCCTCACTGTGAGTCCCCATGGGGAGTGCCTTTCCAGCCGGGGTCCTGCCTATCCAAGTGATCAACATACCAAAGCATCTGCCATGGTCAAGGTGCTTCCCTACATCCTCCATTCCCTCAGTCCCAGCCCAGAACTTGTTTGTAACTTGCGTGCACCGGGGTGGGGGTTGTGGGGGGTGGGTAGTAGGGGAGAGGAGAGGGACAGGGGCAGACCCAGATCACTCCCAATCCAGAAAAGAGACTCTGGTCTGGCTGTGAGCCTCCCTAAAGCCACAGTCTGGTCGCAACCCCTGCGGTCGGCGGGAGGTAACTCTCTGCTGAACGCCTGCGCTACGCACATCTTGCCTTCAGTTTGTCCGCTCAGCAGCCTTTACTGTGCTTGACCGCCTTTCAGGTGCAAAGCCCTCCCGGGCCCGCACTGCTCTTGCTTGACTGGTACCAGGGCAGCACTGGGTTGGGGAGAGGGTGTCTGGCACTGGGTTCTTGCGAGGTGGGCTGCCACCCACTGCGGAGCTGCTAAACACCCAGGGGCCAAACCACTCAGAATCCCTGCGGCAGAGGGAAAGGAAAGCCATTCCCTGAGCGGCTTCAGAGGCTTGTGGTAAGAGCAGCTTGACTCAAGGTCACCGTTCTAAGTGCATGCCATGAAGGTTTGAAAAATAAAAATAGTATGTATGGAGGATCCATCGGAGCAGGGCTCTGGACTTCTGAATTGGCCCAGTGGATCAGGGACAACATTTCACTAACCTTCTTGGTCACATGAACAATGGGAACAGAGCGTTCCCAGCAAGCCACGGGAGCTCTGACCGCACAGGGAGTAAGAAAGGCATTTCTTCGCAGCTGCTCCTTCCTCACAGCCCAGACTGGGTGCATCTGGTCCCTCCCCTGCTCACCTGGGACACCACTCCTGGCAGTGGGGCCGCTTCCTCTGCTCTTACCTCTGCTCTTCTCCGAAGCCGAGGACTATCTCCTCATGTTGGATTGGGCGAGTACTCACCATTTAGGGGAGCACAGAAAAGGAAATGTTCTTGCCTTATCTCCTTGTATATACGATAAAACTTTAAAAGAGTTGTGCATTTACGTCTTCATAAGTCATCTTTCATCAGTCATTCATAGGTTAAAATGTGCTTTTGTGGACAGGAAAGGGGGAAAGCTCTATATTTTTAAAGGCAGAAAATCGGATGTATGACACTGCCAGTATTCCCCAAACAGCGACGTGCGGGGAGCCAGGGTCACCTGGGACAGCGACAGTGTTAACGTAACTCCAGCGCGGACTTGTCCGCTGCGAAGAAAAATGTGGGGCTGCGTTTGCAGGCAGGCACGGGCTGGATCTGTACATGTGAGCAGAAGCAGCACCCCAGGAAAAAGGGTGGGTGTGACCGTGCCCCCATGAAAGGAAAATCTGGCCCTCCACCTGCCCGGTGTTAACCACTAGAGAACTTTGAGTTTTGTATCCTTTTGTATTGCCTGTGAATTTTAACAGATTGAAGCATTAGACCAAAATACTCAGGGGATTTTTCCTTAAATATCCCTCAGATATTTCGGATGTGTCAATAGATAGGGAACGCTATCATTTTTGTTTGAAAACTCAACAAGGCCATCTTGTAAACTGTCACCAAACGTCTTCCCTTTTAACTACCCATGCGTGCATCTTGAATTTCAGAAAACATTAGTTCACAAAGGGGAAAAAACATGCTCTGTTATTGAAACACTTGTACCATTTTCTCATTGTGCAGAAGATGTTTGAAAAGTTAAAATGTATGAGCAGCTTAACTAAAGTAGAATGGAAATATTCATGATGCTTTCATACACTGTGGCATAAGATGTAAAGTTTGTAATGTTTTGTGAATTTCTGTGCATTTTAATATTTTATAATTATGAGCATTTTAATAAATTCATTTTTCAAAACAACACTGGTCTCTATATATGTTTTCATGTTTTTAAGGAGAGTGTACATTTCTATATAAAAATGTAATATATATACACACATATATATCCACTATTTATCAGTTATGTTATCACCCAGATAACAAATGTGTGCTTTTATGTAGATGATATCTAAAATTATATTTTTCACCACCTACACTTACTTTGAAACATGATTTTTCTGGGAAAAACTGGGTGTGGGGTTTCAGCCAGGGCTGCTAAAAACCAGTTGCTGGGATTGAGCAAGCCCTGCCAAGGGCACCAAGCCCGGAGAGCAGGTGGGAGCTGAGAACCAGCTCCCCTCCGGCCCCCACACACTGTGGTGCGCCAGAGCCAGGCTGCATCCGCGAGGAGGAAGAGGCACTTTTCTACAACTGCATAAAGTTGGCTTCTGCACGCTAAACATGATTGCAGGGGGCAGTGCCACCAGAGAGGGCAAGTCTCTAATAATCCCAGAAAGGCTCTGTTTGAACCTGCTGCGGCACTGGGTACAGAAAGGGGAAATTATGGAGAAGAAAAGAAGGGAAAATGTCATCATAAAAATCAACCTTTTTATCCTGGACAACATATCCAGATTTTAACTTTTTCTGTTTTATTGGAGGGAAGTGTTTGTTTTCTGGTTTTTGTTTTGGTTTCATTTGGTTTTGATTTTTGCCAACTTAAATCTCATTAGGCTTCCAAGAAAACTCTAAATCAAATATAATCCATAACCGGACCAACAACAAGAAGCCTTTTCTTACCCTTACGTGATATCCTTGGGACCAGTACTAATGTTATTTTTACTCTCAAGCCTTTTAAGTCCAGCAAAGGACTGACCAGAATTTTTTTTTTTTTTTTTTTGGTTTATAATTTTTTTTAAAGATTTTATTTATTTAACACAACAAAAGAGAGAGAGCACACAAGCAGCAGGAACAGCAGGCAGAGGGAGAGGGAGAAGCAGGCTTCCCACTGAGCAGGGAGCCCGATGTGGGACTCAATCCCAGGACCCTGGGATCATGACCCGAGCCTTTTCTTAAGCTAAGTACCATCTCCCATTTGCAGGGAATGATGAGATCATAAATACAGTTGACCCTACAATAACACCTTTTTGAATGTCACAGGTCCACTTATATGCAGATTTCTTTTTTTAAGATTTTATTAGAGCACACACAGCAGGGGGAGGAGCAGAGGGAGAACAAGACTCCACGTTGAGCAGAGAGCCTGATGCAGGGCTCCACCTCAGGACCCTGAGATCATGACCAGACCTGAAATCAAGAGTCCGTCACTAAACCAACTGAGCCAACCATGTGCCTCTCCACAGATTTTTTTTTTTAAGATTTTATTTATTTATTCGACAGAAAAAGATCACAAGTAGGCAGAGAGTCAGGCAGAGGGGGAGAGCGAAGCAGGCTCCCCACTGAGCAGAGAACCTGATTCTGGGCTCGATCCCATGACCCTGAGATCATGACCTGGGCCAAAGGCAGAGGCTTAACCCACTGAGCCACCCAGGCACCCCTAGATTTTTTTTAATAATAAAATTTTAATAAATACATACAGTACTATAAATGTATTTTCACTTCCTTAGGATTTTAACATTTTCTTTTCTCTAGCTTACTTTTTTGTAAGAATAGAGTATAAAATATATAAAATATATGTTGATTGGACTTCATCTTCTGGTCTAAGATAGCAATGAAGGAAGACCCTGAGCTCCCCTTTTCCACAGACACACCAAACTAATACCTATTTATAGAGCAATTCCTCCTGAAGAACTGAGGACTGACCAAACCACTTCTGCACAATGAAAGACCACAGAGGGAATAGCAAGAGACACAGACAAGGTAACAAAGGGAACCCCCACCCCCATTACAAACTGCAGTGAGAGGAGCGATAATTCAGAGGGATCATGATCAAATTCATCTGCCCTTGAACACAGGAAAAAGGCCACTGTTTACAAAGTCAACAAGAATATATAGGAACCAGTCCTAGAACCCTGTCAAATGGGAGGCAAGATCCTGGAACTCACTCCAGGTCAGAAGGACTGGTGAGCCCCATACTTTGCATTTAACCTTTACCTTGATAGCGCAGACAAAAGCAGGGTCAGGGTGTCAAAGCCAGCCTTAGCAAGGCCTGGACCCCTAGCCCACACCAGCCTCAAATGCCCCCGGGAACAGGAAAAAAAAAAAAAAAAAAGACCAACCCCCCCCCAAAAAACAAACAAAACAAACACAAACAAACCCATGGCTTAAAGCAACTAGAATATTAAGGATCCTGCCCTAGAATTCTGCCGAATGGCAGAGGAGCTGCTGAAACTCTCTCCAGGTTGGAGGGGCTGGATTACCTTCCTTCTCCCCCACCTGGCAACGTGGACAGGAGCAGGGTCTGGGTACACTAGCAAGCCTACCACCCAGTGAGTCCCAAGCCCACACTAGCCCCATCTGTCCCACCAAAGTGGTCCCCTGCTTGAAGCACACCAGAACTCCTCTGCTCAGCACTCACTGTAGCTCCAGCCATCTCACCAAAGTGATACAGGTGCAAGAACACTCCCAGTTCATACCACTTTGGCTCTAGATGACTTGCCAGGACATCCCAGCTCTCACTTTGGCTCCAGTTTACCAGAGCTCCCTTTGTGTGGAGAGCCCTGGGGATTCCCCTCCACAACCATGCTTTAACCACAATGCTAGAGAGCCCCTGCACCCCAGAACAGCCCAGCCTACACCCACCCTGGCTCTAGCTGCCCAGCTATGGCACCCTCTACAGGCAGCATCCCAGAACCACCCTGGCTTATACCAACTTCAGCTTCACCTATTCTGCTGGGGCGAAATCTGTGCAGAGAGCCCCAGGACACCCCAACCCCTACCTAATTCATCTTCAGCTGTCTTGCCAGGGAGCCCTTTTCACAGAGAGTCCTTGGACCCTCCAGTTTGCACCCACTTCAGCTCTCTGGCCCAGGGTGTACTGTGCTGAGAGCTCTAGGATTGCCTTGGCTCATGCCCATCTCCAGCCATTCTACCAGGGTGGTCCCCATCCCCAGGCCATAACAGTCACAGCCTCAGCCAGCCAACCCACCAAAGTCACCAGGCATACAATCTACACAGGGACAACCATGTACAAGATCATTCCTTTTAGTTTAGGAGAAATAGCTATTCTGTCTAATTTATAGAAATAAACACAGAAAGTCACAGAAAATGGGGAAATAGGAAACATGCTCCAAATTAAAGAACAAGACAAAAAGCTAAATAAAATGGAGATAAGCAACGTGTCTGATAAAGAGTTCAAAATAATGGTCATGAAGATGCTCATTGGACTAGTGAGAAGAGTGGATGAACTCAGTGAGGACTTCAACAAAGAGAAAATATAAATATTGAAGAATACAATAACTGAAACTTAAAAAAAAATACACAGAGAATCAACAGTAGATTAGTGGATGCAGAAGAACAGATTAACAATCTGGAGGTTAGGATAGTGAAAAGAGTCCAAGCCTAACAGCATGAAGAAAAAGAATTGTTTTAAGAAAAAGTTTTAAAAATGGGCTAAGGTATCTCTTGAACAACATGAAGTGAACAAACATTTGCACGATAGGGGTCTCAGAAGGAAAAGAGAGAGAGAAAGAGGGAAAAATTTTATTTGAAGAAATAACAGCTGAAAACATCCTTAAACTGGGGAAGAAAACAGACATCTTCATTTAGGAAATACAGCAAACTCCAAACAAGATGAACCCAAGGAAGTCCACACTACAATCTATAAAAATTAAAATCTCAAGGATTAAAAAACAGAGATAGAATTTTTAAAAACGGCAAGAGAGAAGGAGGAGAAACCTCATAAAGCTATGTACAGAAGAAACCTCATAAAGCTATCAGTTAATTTTTCAACAGAAACTTTGCAGGCTGAGTGGGGGTGGCATGATATATTCAAAGTGCTGAAAGGAAAAAAATTACTACCAAGAATACTCTGCCTGGCAAGGTTATCATTAAAAAAGAATGAAAGGAGGGGTCAAGATGGCAGAGGAGTAGAAGACCCTATTTCAACTGGTGCTGAATTGATCTAGATATCTACCAGAGCATTCTGAACAAACATGAAATCAGCCTGAGATGGAAGATTACACACTTCTGAATCTCTACAGGAGCAGAGGATCATCAGTGGAGATAGTGCACCTTGCTTGGATTGCGGTTGATATTTTCAACTATACATCCCCTCAACTATCTCTCACCAGAATGACTGGGAGGAGGAACCTCCAACAGAAGGAAAATTCACAGACTGTGACCTCTGCCACAGAACTATTGGATATGGACATAAGGAAGATGCTAGAAATAGATTTCAGGGTAACAGTTATCCAGTTATCCAGACTATTGCAGAAAACCATTAGTGGCAACAAAGAACCCCTAAAGGCAGAAGTGAGAGCTGATCTGGCGAAACTTCAAAATGCTATCAATGAGATCAAATCTAATCTAAATACTCTAACAGCTAGGGTAAATGAGGCAGAAGATAGATTTAGTGATCTAGAAGACAAACAGATAGGAAAGAAGGATCAGGAGGTCTGGAATAAACAGCTTAGAAACCATGAAAACAGTATTAGAGAAATAAATGACTCCATGAAATGTTCCAATGTCAGAATTATTCGGATCCTTCATGGGGTGGAGAGAAAGAGAGGACTAGAAGATATAGTTGAGCAAATTGTAGATGAGAATTTCCCTAATCTGGGGAATGGAACAAGTATTTGTGTCCTAGAGGCAGAGGACATCCACCAAGATCAACAAGAATAGAAAGACCTCAAGACATGAGATTGTGAAATTCATGAATCATAAATTCAGAGAAATTGTCTTAAGGACAGCTAGGGGGAAGACATCCCTTACATACAGAAGGAGGAATATCAAATAATGTCAGACCTATCCACAGAAACCTGGCAAGTCAGAAAGGCCTGGCAAGACATCTTCAGGGCACTAAATGAGAAGAATATGCAGCCAAGAATACTCCATCTGGCAAGGCTGACATTCAGAATGGATGGAGAGATAAAGAGCTTCCAAGACCAGCAAAGACTAAAAGATTATGTGATCACCAAGCCAGCACTACAAGAAATATAAAGGGGGATTCTATAAAAGAAGAAAGACCCCAAGAGTGATATAGAACAGAAATTTACAGAGACAATCTATAGAAACAATGTCCTCACAGGCAACATGATGACAATAAAAACATATCTTTCAATAATCACTCTCAATGTCAGTGGCTTAAATGCTCCCATAAAACAGCACTGAGTTGCAGATAGGATGAAAAGACAGGACCCATCCATATTCTGTCTACAAGAGACACATTATGAACCTAAAGATACATCCAGACTGAAAGTGAAGAGATGGAGAACCATCTTTCATGCCAACAGGCCTCAAAAGAAAGCTAGGGTAGCAATTCTTATACCAGACAAATTTGATTTTAAGCTAAAGACTTGTAGTCGGAGATACAGAAGGACACTACATCATTCTTAAAAGTTTTATCCACCAAGAAGATCTAACGATTATAAATATTTATGTCCCTAACGTGGGAGCAGCCAACTAACTACATAAGCCAACTGTTAATCAAAATAGGAGACATATTGGTAAGAATACATTAATTGTAGGGGATCTTAACATACCACTCTCAGCAACAGATCATCTAAGCAGAAAATCAACTAAGAAACAAGAGCTTTGAATGACACATTGGACCAGATGGACCTCATAGATATATACAAAACATGCACTCCAGAAGAATCCTCATTCTTCTTGAGTGCACATGGAACTTTCTCCAGAATAGACCACATATTGGGTCACAGATCAGGTCTCAACCAGTACCAAAAGACTGAAATTATTCCCAGCATATTCTCAGACAACAATGCTTTGAAACTGGAACTCAACCGCAAGAAAAAGTTTGGGAGAAGTTCAAACACTTGGAAGCTAAAGACCATCCTGCTCAAGAATGTTTGGATCAACCAGGAAATTAAAGAAGAACTTAATTCATGGAAACCAATGAGAACGAAGACACATCAGTCTAAAACCTATGGGATATGGCAAAGGCAGTCCTAAGGGGGAAATACATAGCCATCCAAGCCTCAACAAAAAAACAAAAACAAAAACAAAAGAAAAAAAACAGGAAAATTCTGAATACACAAATTCTCTTTACACTTTAAAAAACTGAGAATCAACAACAAATTAAGCCTACCCCCCACACAGGAAGGGAAATAATTAAGATTAGAGCAGAGATCAATGAATTAGAAACCAGAGATATGATAGAACACGTTAATGAAACTAGAAGCTCGTTTTTGAAAGAATTAATAAAATTGGTCAACCACTGGCCAGACTAATCTAAAAGAAAAGAGAAAGGATCCAAATTAGTAAAATAATGAATGGAAGGGAAGAGAGCACGACTAACACCAAGGAAATAGAAACAATCATCAGAAATTACTGTCAACAATTATATGCCAATAAGTTAAGCAACCTAGAAGAAATGGATATTTTCCTGGAAACCTATAAATTTCCAAGACTGAAATAAGAAGAAATTGACAACCTGAGTAGGATAATAACCAGTAGTGAGATTGAAGCAGTGATCAAAAACCTACCAAAAAACAAGAGTGCAGGACCTGATGGATTCCCTGGGGAATTCTACCAAACATTCAAAGAAGAAATAATACCTATTCTCTTGAAGCTGTTTCCAAAAAAATAGAAATAGTAGTAAAATCTCCAGACTTCCTTCCTTCCTTCCTTCCTTTTTTTAAGATTTTTATTTATTTGACAGACAGAGATCACAAGTAGGCAGAGAGGCAGGCAGAGAGAGAGGAGGAAGCAGGCTCCCTGCTGAGCAGAGAGCCCGATGTGGTGTTCGATCCCAGAACCCTGGGATCATGACCCGAGCCAAAGGCAGAGGGCTTTAACCCACTGAGCCACCCAGGCGCCCCTCCAGACTCTTTCTATGAAGCCAGCATTACCTTGATCCCTAAACCAGGCAAAACCCCATCAAAAAGGAGACTTTCAGACCAACATCCCTGATGAATATGGATGCCAAGATTCTCAACAAGATCCTAGCTAATAGGGGCACCTGGGTGGCTCAGTGGGTTAAGCCGCTGCCTTCGGCTCAGGTCATGATCCCAGGTCCTGGGTTCAAGCCCCGCATCGGGCTTTCTGCTCAGCAGGGAGCCTGCTTCCTCCTCTCTCTCTGCCTGCCTCTCTGCTTACTTGTGATTTCTCTCTGTCAAATAAATACATAAAATCTTAAAAAAAAAAAAAAAGATCCTAGCTAATAGAATCCAACAGTACATTAAAAAGATTATCCACCTTGACCAGGTGGGATTTATTTCTGGGATGTAAGGGTGGTTCACAAGTCAATCAATGTGATAGAACAAATCAATAAGAAGAGAAGAACCTCATGGTTCTCTCAATTGATACAGAAAAATCACTTGACAAAATATAGCATTCTTTCCTGTTTAAAACTCTTCAGAGTATAGGGATAAAGGGAACATTCCTCAACTTCATAAAATCCATCTATGAAAAACCCACAGAGAATATAATTCTCAATGGGGAAAAGCTGAGAGCCTTCCCACTGAGATCAGGAACATGACAGGGATGTCCACACTCCCACTATTGTTCAACATAGTACTAGAAGTCCTAGCAACAGCAATTGGACAACAAAAAGAAATAAAAGGTATTCAAACAGGCAAAGAAAAAGTCAAACTCTCTCTCTTCACATATGACATGATACTGTATGTGGAAAACCCAAAAGTCTCCACCCATAAATTACTAGAACTCATACAGCAATTCAGTAATGTGGCAGGATACAAAATCAGTGCACAGAAATCAGTTGCTTTCTTATAGACTAACACTGAAAATATAGAAAGGGAAATTAGGGAATCAGTTCCATTTACAACAGCACCAAAAAACAATAAGATACTTTGGAATAAACCTAACCAAAGAGGTAAAGGATCTATACTTGAGGAACTACAAAACACTCATGAAAGAAATTGAAGAAGACACAAAAGATGGAAAAATATTTCATGCTCATGGATTGGAATAATAAACATTGTTAAAATGTCTATGCTCCCCAGAGCAATCTATACTTTCAATACCATCCTGATCAAAATACCATCAGCATTTTTCAAAGTGCTGGAACAAACATTCCTAAAATTTGTATGGAACCAGAAAAAAACCCGAATCACCAAGGAAATGTTGAAAAAGAAAAACAAAGCTTGGGGCATCACGTTGCCTGAGTTCAAGCTTTATTACAAAGCTGTGATCACCAAGACAGCATGGTATTGGCACAAAAACAGACACATAGACCGATGGCAGAGTAAAGAGCCCAGATAACACAAATCTATGGTCAAATAACTTTTGACAAAGCAGGAAAAAATATCCAGTGGAAAAAAGACAATCTCTTCAATAAACGGTGCTGGGAAAATTGGACAGCTAGATACAGAAGAATGAAACTGGGCCATTCTCTTACTCCATACACAAAGATAAACTCAAAGTGGATGAAGGACTTCAGTGTGAGACAGGAATCCATCAAAATCCTAGAGAAGAACATAGGCAAGTAGCCTCTTTTACATCAGCCACAGCAACTTCTTTCAAGACACGTCTTCAAAGGAAAGAGAAACAAAAGTGAAAACGAACTTTTGGAACTTTATCAAGATAAAAAGTTGCTGCACAGGAAAAGAAACAGTCAATAAAACAAAGAGGAAACCCACAGAATGGGAGAAGATATTCACAATGACACTATAGACAGAGGGCTGATATCCAAGATCTATAAAGAACTTCTCAAACTCAACACCCAAAAAAAAGAGATAATCAAGTCAAAAAATGGGCAGAAGACGAGAAAGACATTTCTTCACTGAAGACATACAAATTGCTGGCAGACATATGAAAAAATGTTCACCATCTTTAGCTATCAGGGAAATTCAAATCAAAACCACATTGAGATACCACCTTACACCAGTTAAAATGGCAAAGATTAATAAGAGAAGAAACAACAAATGTTGGAGAAGATGTGGAGAAAGGGGAACCCTCTTACACTGTTGGTGGGAATGCAAGTTTGTACAGACACTTTGGAAAACAGTGTGGAGATTCCTCAAAAAATTCAAAATAGAGCTACCCTATGATCCTGCAATTGCACTACTGGGTATTTACCCCAAAGATACAGATGTAGTGAAAAGAAGGGCCATAACAACAAGTCCACAATAGCCATATTGTGGAAAGAGCCAAGATGCCGTTCAATAGACAAATGGATGAAGAAGATGTGGTCCATATATACAAAGGAATATTACTCAGCCATCAGAAAGGATGAATACCCAACTTCTGCATCAGCATGGATGGGACTGGAGGAGATTATGCTGAGTGAAATAAGACAAGCAAAGAAAGTCAATTATCATATTATTTCACTTACTTGTGGAACATAAGGAATAACATGGAGGACGTTAGGAGAAGGAAAGAAAAAGTGAAGGGGGGGTGGGAATCGGAGGTGGAGATGAACCACAAGAGACTGTGGACTCTGAGAAACAAACTGAGGGTTTTAGAGGGAGGGAGGTGGGGAGATGGGTGAGCCTGGTGGTGGGTATTAAGGAGGGCACACATTGCATGGAGCACTGGGTATTATACATAAACAATGAATCTTGGAATACTACATCAAAAAAACAATGAGGTATTGTATGGTGACTAACATAACACAATTAAAAAAAAAAGAATGAAAGGAGAGATAAAGTATTTCTAAGAAAAAAACAAATAAATTTTTTAAAAACCCTAAAAATAGTTAAAGGAGTTCATTACCACTAAACCAGCCTTATGAGAAATGTTTAAGGGACTTCTTTAAGTAGAAAAGAAAAAGCCATAATTATAAGTAAAAAAGTTATGAAAGAAAAAATCTCGTAAGTAAAGCAAACACACAGTAAAGATAGTAGAGCTAACACTTATAAAGCTAGTATAAAGGTTAAAGACAAAAGTCATACAATTATACCTTTGAAAAATAAGTAAGGGGACTAACAAAATAAGAATTGTAAAATATGACAACATATACATGAAAATGGAGGGAAAAGTAAAAATGAAATTCTTTTAGAATGCATTTTAAATTCAGTGACACCATCAACTTACTAGAGATTGCTATATACTTAGGATATTATATATGAACTTCACAATAACTAAAAACAAAAAACCTATAATAGATACAAAATAGTAAAAGAGAAAAAAGGCGACCATAACACTAAATTAAGTCATCAATCAGAAGGGAAAGAGGAATAAGAATGGAACAGAGAACTACAAAAACAACCAGAAAACAATTAACAAAGTTGCAGTAAGTACAAGCCTATAAATAATGTTTTAAATGTAAATGGTCTGAATGCTCTATCCAAAGACAGGGGGTGACAAAATGGATCAAACAACAACAACAACAACAACAACAAAAACACTAATCTCATGCTGCCTACAAGAGACTAACTTCAGACCTAAAGACACATATAGACTGAAAGTGAAGGGATGGAAAATGATATTCCATGCAAACTGTAGAAGAAAAAAGACAGGGTAACAATACTTATAATCAGACAAAATAGACTTTAAAACATAAATTGTAACAAGAGACAGAGAAGGGCATTACATAATGACAAAGGGATCAATCCAACCAAAACATGTCACAATTGTAAATATCTATGCACCGAACATATGAGCACCTCAATACATGAAGCAATATTGACAGATACAAAGAGAGAAATTGACAGAAATACAGTAGTAGTGGGAGACTTTAATATTCCTTGTACATCAATGGCTAGATCACGCAGGCAAAAAAAATCAATAAGAAAAGAGTGTCTTTGAATCACATATTTAGACCAGATGGACTTAACACTTATATACAGAACATTCCACCCAAAACAACAGAATAAACATTATTTTCAAGTACACATAGAACATTCTCCAGGACAGATCACATGTTAGGCCACAAGGTAAGTTTCAATAAATTTAAGAAGACTGAAATCATATCAAGCATCTTTTCCTACCATTAAAAAGAGAGAGAGAGAGAAAGAAAGAAGAAAAAACACAACCACATCAAACCACATCAAGGTTAAACAACATGCTACTAAATGTCCAACTGGTCATTAAGGAAATCAAAGAGAAAATAAAAACATACATGAAGACAAATGAAAATGGGTCTAAAGTCTTTGGGACACAGCAAAAGCTGTTCCAAAAGGGAAGGTTGTAGTGACATATGCCTACTTCAAACAAAACAAAACAAATAAACAGAAAACATACATACACACAAAAACAAGAAAATTTTCAAATAATCTAACTTTACAACTAAAGGAACTAGAAAAAAAGTAAAAACAAAGCTCAAAGTTAGTAGAAGAAAGGAAATAATGATGATCAGAGTAGAAGTAAATGAACTAAGATAGAAAGAAAAAAGAGGGAAGGAGGGAGAGGGAGGGAGGGAGAAGGAGAGAGAGGAAGGAAAGAAGGGAGAGAGAGAGAGACAAAGAAAAAGAAATGAAAAGAAAAGATCAATGAAACCTTTTCAATTGAAAAGATCAACAAAACCTGGAGCAGGTTCTTTCAACAGAGAAATAAAATTTATGAAGCTTTAACCATACTCAGCAGCAAAAAAAAAAGAGGACCCAAATAAATAAAATCAGAAATGAAAGAGAAATAACAACTGATACCACTAAATACAAAGGATTCTAAGAAGCTACTACAAGAAATCATACGCCAACAAACTGGACAACCTAGAAGAAATGGATACATTCCTGGAAACCTTCCATCTCCCAAAAGGGAATCAAGAAAAATACATAATCTAAACAGCTTACTCGTAACAAAATTGAATCAGTATAAAATTTCTAAAAAACAAAAGCCCAGGACCAGATGAATTCAGAATTGCATTTTTCCAAACTTTTCAGGAGGAGTTAATATTTATTCTTCTCAAACTATTGCAAAAAAATAGAAACAGAAGGAAAATTTCTAAATACAAAGCCAGCATTACCCAGATATCAAAACCAGAAAATGACACTACAAAAAAAGAAAACTAAAAGCCAATATCCCTGATGAACATAGATGTAAAAATCCCCAACAAATATTAGCAAACTGAACTCACCAATACATTAAAAGTACCATTTATCATAACGAAGTGGCATTTGTTCTGGAGATGGAAGAATGGTCAATATTCACAAATTAATCAACGTGATACACCACATCAACAAAATGAAGGATAAAAATCATATAACCATCTCAATAGATACAGAAAAAGCATTTCACAAAGTTCAACATCCATTCAGGATAAAAACTCTCAACAAAGTGGGTTTAGAGGAAACATACGTCAACACAGTTAAGGCTATCTATGAAAAACCCACAGCTAACATCATATCCAATGCTGAAAAACATAGAGCTTTTGCTCTAGATTAAGAACAAAACAAGGATGTGCACTCTCACAGCTTTTATTCAAAATAGTACTGGAAGTCCTTATCGCAGCAACCAGACAAGAAAATAAATAAAAGGCATCCAACTTGGTAAGGAAGAAATAGAACTGTCACAATTTGCAGGTGGCATATATCCACAGAAAGCCCTCAAGAATCCACCAAAAAACAATTAGCAGTAAACCAGTGAATTCAGTAAAGTTACAGGATACAAAATTAATATACAGAAATCTGTTGCATTTCTATACACTAATGATAAAGTAACAGAAAGACAAATTAAGAAAACAGTCCCATTTACAATTGCACCAAAAAGAATAAAATATCCCAGAATAAACTTAAGCAAGGAGGTGAAAGGCCTATACTCCAAAAACTATAAAACATTGATGAAAGATAAAACAAACAATCCTGAAATTTTTATGAAACCACAGAAAAGCTTAAATAGCCAAAGCAATCTTGAAAAAGAAAACAGAACTAGAGGTATCACAATTCCAGACTTTAAATTATATTACAAAGTTGCAGCAATCAAAATGGTGTGGTATTGACATAAAAATAGGTACATAGGTCAATGGAACAGAATAGAAAACCCAGAAATAAACCATAATTATATGGTCAACTAATCTTCACCAAAGGAGGAACAAATATACAACAGGAAAAAGTCTCTTCAACAAATGGTTTTGGGAAAACTGGATAGCTACATGCAAAAGAATGAAACTGGACCACTTTGTTTCATCACACACAAAAATATGCTCAAAATAGATTAAAGACCTAAATATGAGACCTGAAACTATAAAAGTCCTTGAAGAGAGCATAGACAGTAATTTCTCTGGCATTGGCCATAGCAACTTTTTTTCTAAATAAGTCTCCTGAGGCAAAGGAAATAAAATTAAAAATAAACTGTTGGGTTTACATCAAAATAAAATGTTCCTGCACCATGAAGGAAACAAACAATGACACTAAAAGGCAACCTACAGAATGGGAGAAGATATTTGTAAATGACACATCTGATAAAGAGTTAGTATCCAAAGCATATAAAGAACTTCTAAAACTGAACACCCAAAAAAATAAATAACCCAATTCAAAAATGGGCAGAAGACATGAATAGACATTTTTCCAAAGAAGACATATAGATGGCCAACAGACACATGAAGAGATGCTCAACATCACTCATCATTAGGGAAATACAAATCAAACTATAATGAGGTATCTCACACCTGTCAAAATGATTAAAATCAACAAGATAAGAAACAACATGTGTTGACAAGAAGGTGGAGGAAAAGAAGACCAAATGTGAGACCTCATGTACTGTTGATGGGAATACAAACTGGTGCAGCCATTGTGGAAAACAGTCTGGAGTTTCCTTAACAAGTTAAAAAAAGAACTACCCTATGATCCAGGAATTGCACTACTGGGTATTTACCCCAAAAGTACAAAAGCAGCGATTCAAAGCAATACATGCCTATGTTTATTGCATTATATACAGTAGCCAAAATATAAAAAGTAATCCAAGTGTTCATCAACAGATGAATAGATAAAGAAGATGTTGTATATATAATCATGAAATACTATTCAGCCATAAAAAGGAATGAAATCTTGTTACTTGCAACAACATGGATGGAGCTAAAGAGTATAATGCTAAGAAATAAGTCAGTCAGAGAAAAACAGATACCATGTTTTAACTCATATGTGGACTTTAAGAAACAAAACAATGAGCAAAGGAAAAAGATAAAGAACAAAAGAAAAAGAAAAGGAAAAAAAAACAAGAAACAGACTCTTACCTATAGAAAACAAACTGATGGCTATCAAAAGGGAGGTAGGTAGATGGGTGCTTGAAATAGGTGATGGAGATTAAGAGGACACTTATGATGAGCACTGAGTAATGTACAGAATTCTTAAATCACTGTATTGTACACCTGAAACTAACATAACACTAGATGCTAACTATACTAGAATTACAATAAAAAACTTCATGAAAAATTGATGGAAGAAATTGAAGATGTCACAAACAGACAGATATTCCATGTTACGGATTGGAAGAATTAATATCATTAAAATGTCCACATTAATGAAAGCAATTAGATTTAACAGAATTCCTATCAAAACACCAATATCATTTTTCAGAGAACTATAGTAAATAATACTAAAATATGTACAGAACCACAAAGACTGAATAGGTATGGCAATCTTGAGAAAGAAGGACAAAACCTGGAGGTATTACAATCCCAGATTTCAAGACATACTACCAAGTTATAGTAATAAAAACATTATGGTATTGGCACAAAAATAGACACATAGATGAATGGTACACTATAGAGAGCTCAGAAATAAACCTATGATTATATGGTTAATTAATCTACAATAAAGGAGGCAAGAATGTGCAATGGAGAAAAGAGTGTCTTCAACAAATGGTTTGGGAAAACTGGATAGTTACATGCAAAAGAATGAAACTAGACCCTTTCTTACTTCATATACAAAAATAAATTCAAAATGAATTAAAAACCTAACTATGAGACAGACACAGAGCCATAAAACTCCTAAAAGAAAATATACACCGTAATCTTGGACATAAAGTTCAGCAACATTTTTCTAGATATGTCTCCTAAGGCAAAGGAAACAAAAGCAAAGCTAAACTATTGGGACTTCACCAAAATAAAAACTCTTGCATAGCTAAGGAAACCATCAACAAAATCACATGGGAACCTACTAAATCAGAGAAGATATTTGCAGATAATGTATCTGATAAGACACTAATATCCCAAGTATATAAAGAATGTATACAACTGAACACCAAAAAACAAATAATCCAACTAAGAAATGGGCAGAGGATCTGAACAGATGTTTTTCCAAAGAAAATATACAGATGGCCAACAGACACATGAAAAGATGCTCATCATCAGGGAAATTCAAATCAACACCACAATAAGATAGCACCCATGGGAGTGGTTAGAATAAAAAGACAAGAAATAGGTCACCTGGGTGACTCAGTCAGTTGAGCATCTACCTCTTGGGTTCAGCTCAGGTCATGATCTCACAGGTTGTGAGACTGAGCCCCACATGGTACTCCATGCTCAGCAGGGAGTCTGCTTGAAGATTCTCTCCCTCTGCCCATCCCCCATTCATGCACGTGTGCTCTCTTTCTCTCTAAAATAACTAAATCTTTAAAAAAAAAAAAAAACAGGAAATAAGATTGAAGATGTAGACAAAGGGAACACTTGGTAGGAATGTAAATTGGCATAACCATTGTAGAAAACAGTATGGAGGTGTCTCAAAATGAAAAATAGAAATCCCATATGATCCAATAATTCTACTGCTAGGCATTTACCCAAAGAAAGAAAAACACTAATTCAAAAAGCTATACATACCCCTATGTTTATTATTGCAACATCACTTATAATAATCATTTATAATAGAAGCAACCTTAGTGCCCATCAATAGATGAATGGATAAAAAAGATGTGGTATATCCACAATGGAATATTAGTCATAAAAAGGAATGAAATCATGCATTTTCAGCAACATGGATGGACCTAGAGGGTATTATGCTAAGTGAAATAAGTCAGAGAAAGATAAATACCATATGATTTCATGTATATGTGGAATAAAAAATAAAGCAAAACAAACAAACAAAAAAGCAGAAACAGACCCACAGAAATAGAGAACTGCTGGTTGCCAGAAGGAGGGGGTGGGGGATGGGTAAATTGGGTAAGGGAAGCAGGAGAGACAAACTTCCAGTTACAGAATGACTAAGTTACAGGGAAAAAGGTAGAGCATAGGCAATATAGTCAATGATATTGTAGCAGTATTGTATGCGGAGAGGTGGTAACTACACTTGTGGTGAGCATAGCATAACATACAGACTTCTCAAATCACTATGGAGTGCACCTGAAACTAACAGAACATTGTGTGCCAACTATACTTCATTAAAAAAAAAAAATGTGTTAGCTGTTTGTATGCTTTTGGTAAGCTTTCTGGTCAAAAGGGTAGTAGTAGTAAATTTTTTGGTGAGTCAAAAGTTCTATGTGGATTTTCAACTGTGCAGGGGCTGGGTACCCCTACTCCTTCAAGGTTCAAGGATCACTTGTAATTGGTGGGGGTCAGATAAATACCATGCATGGTGCCAGGTGCTTATTCACATATTATCTCACTGTCAATATTTTATTTTATTGCAGGTGAATTTTAAGTAGCTTTTAAAAATGATTCTAAAGGAAGCATATGATTATAGAAGAAATACAACATGTTGAAATTTCTGAAGCTGTACATGGAGGCTGTGTGAGAAAGACCTAAGTCCTGCTCTCACCCAGCCCAGCCCAGCCCACTCCAAAGGGCCAGTAAGTGTGAGCTGAGGTCATCGGGGTCATCTTTTTGCCCAAAAGAGACTTCAGAGATTTGCTTTGGTCTTAATAATTATTTTTAGTGTATTGAAGTTATAGATCAGAAAAGCTACTTCTAAGTTCAACCCAAATTCTATTCTTTTCATAAACTTAGCAAATTTTATCACTTTTAAGGGAATTTTGAATGTCTGTCTCTTCTTGCAAACTAAATGAAATGCTTTAAAATATCTGAAAGAGCAATTATAAATTTAGCTTATTCCATTTCCTCTTTAAGTACTCCAGTTTTCTGACCAGCTGTGGTCAAGAGGCTACAGCGGGGGAGTTGCAAATTCTACCCTTCCATGTTCTTCTCTTCCGAAGATAACTTTCACAAAGACATTTAGGCCATGTCCTCTCTTGTTACCCTTTGTTACTGAGAGAGTGGATATGGAGTGGAAAATTGCCAGACCGTATATAGAAATAGAACCCTGATCCACAACCTGTAGCAACCAGTCCAGGAGACCAACCCCTTAACTGCACTAGTCAGACCAGAAGGCCAGCCAGACTTGTAGGAAGACAGGCCGTTTCTCTCTAGTGAAAGTCCAGGAAGCCAAACAATAACCCCTAAAACAGTCAGCCCCACAGGGCAGGGGCTTGATTAATAACTGACAGCTTCTCTAATTTTTACCCCTCCATCCAACTTAGGATCAATCACGGAAAGCCAAACATGCACCCTAACCAATCACAGAGGATGACCCCTTCTACGTAGTTCGCCTCCAGCTTCCCCATGTCAATAGCCTCCAACTAGGTCACACCTGGACTCTTCCCATTTTTCCACTAGAAAGCTTTCTCACTCCTATTTCTACCATTGAGTCTCAGCCAAAATGCACTGGACAGTGGCTGATTCCTTTACTATAGCAAGCTCTGGTAAATAGTTTTGCTTGCTTTCATTTGGTTGATCTTTATTTTCACTGAGTTATTTAACCTCTGTACCCTCTAGCTTCCTGATCCATTAAATGGGGCTATTTGTTCCTACTGGGTAGTGTCACTTTGGAGTTCCTAATGTCTCAGACTAAATTCAGTGTGCTAGGCAATGTAAGAAACCACAGATGAACCCAAGGCATCTACTTTGAGGTGTGGGTTTCAATGATTAGGGGAGAAAAGGTCATATCAAAACAAACATAGATATATTTTGGAACTGAATGTAAAATGTAAAGGAATTCAGAATATAAAATAACAAAATTCAAAGGAATTGCCTGCTTATGTTGAACTGCTTCATCTAGACCCCCCAGATTATGCCTTTCCTTTTCTCTCTTCATTGGAACTTGGGTGGAAAAGTCTGAGAAATGTTGACATATGTTAAAAGCACCCTGTCAACCTTGAGATTCTAGAACAGTGATTCTCAAAGTGTGGTCTAGGTTCCCTTGGGAGAGTTTGAGACCTTTTCAGGAGGTCTGCAAAGGCAAAACTACTTTCATAACAATGTGAAGACATTATCTGCATTCTCACTCTCATTTTCTCGGTGTGGAATGGGGTTTCCAGAAGCTACACAACATTCCATATGGCCCCAGGTTGAACACAGAAGGAGTTAAGAACATCCAGCTGTTTTCTATTAAGTCAGACATTAAAAATATAAAACAATGTACTCTTCTCACTTTATTTTGAAAAATATAGTTATTTTTCATTAAAACATGCAGTGGGTTTATTGTTATTTTGAAATTAAGGAAATTTTTTAATTTCTCAGTTTTATTTTCTAATACTCTAAATATTACTAGATAGGACTCACTCAAACAAAAGTTTTTCAGGGTTCTCAATACTGTTTGAAGAGTATGAAGGGGTTTGGTGGGCAAAAAGTATAAGAATCACTGCTTTATAACAGTAAAATTTGAACCAGAGCAAACCATGGCATTCACATTTAACGTGGACAATATGTCTCCAAGTGTGAGGGAGTGGGCAGAAAGACCAATGCAAACTTTCCACTCTCAATGCATGTGAAATTCATCTTCTGGTCAATGTTAATGACCTTCACTGAAGCTCAGGACCCAACACAAGGCCTGCATTGGTGCTTCTCCTCACACAAAGCCCTCATCCCTGACTGATCCCTGCTAGTTCTTGATCTTTATTTCCCAGCTGTCTGCCCCAGGCTACACAGTTTGATGAGGACTTCTGCAGCCTCTTTCATGTATCCTGCTACATCAAGCATAGATCTGTGTATATACGTTGGATTCCAGGCTGTCTTACTTAGAAATTCTGGAGTCTCAAGGGAGGAAATATGACCATTAATATTAGTGAACTAACATGCAGAAAATGGTCAGAACTACAAATCTTGATGCTGTTTAGAGCCCCACTCTAAAAACACGGTGTACAATGGACCTGCACACCATATGCAGGAAGCAATCTCATGAAAGATATTTCCTTCAGATAAAAAGGACAGTGTATTTATTCATTACCGTGTCTGTGGCAGGCCTGGCAGAGAGTAGATGTTCAACAAACAGTTGTTGACTGAATGAATAAATAAGTGAATGAATGTATTAACCTTCCCTGAGATCAGATTCTTCTGGCCAAGAGACTCAGAAGGCATACCCAGGAAAATAAAATAGGGTGAAAATAGAAATGACAGTTGACTGTGCAAGTTACTAAATCAAGATGGGTAGAGCTAGAGATGTTGGCTTCATACAATGGCTGAATGGGTGGAAGTCCTGAGTGTAAACTGAGAGAAAATATTTTTACTATAGATGCTGTTACTTCCCCAGCCACTTGCCAGCTCTCTGCTGGCCACCAACCACCTGCCTACCACTGAAATGAGGCATAGTCCAATACAGAACTACGGCTGCCTTCTGAGGTGAGGTGACACCAAAGATTTTTTTACAGGACATACAGAAGCCAATGTAAAAGTCCAGTGAAGTGGATCTGGGAAGCTATCAATCTCCATATACAAATGCTGCATTGGGCAAACTCCTGAAGTCATCTGCCATGTGGTTCTCATGACTGATTCCCACTTGGTCCCTCCAACCGGAGACAGATTCAACCAGAAGGCAGCCTGAGCAAGGCTATCATGATATTAGCACCTTGTTATTCCCTATCCATAGGAAAATGGTAAAGGAGAGTTTTCTGGGCATGTGAAAATTTGAATTTGGGCTTTTAAACAAACTCTCAAAGGCAAATGCTGACTCTCATTTCTGTTCAGGCTAATTGGAAACAGTAAGTACCAGGGTATGCAATACATGATTTTGCTGCCATATTTGACTTTGGTTTGTCCATGACATTGGACTTTTGAAAGGACCAACTTTTGACTTTGCTGACTCATTTTATTATGTCTTTATTTTATATTCAATATATCATTTTTATTGTGATTTCTTTGGGTTTAGTCTTTATTTTTCTCTAATTTCTTTTTTAGATTTTATTTATTTATTTGACAGACAGAGATCACAAGTAGGCAGAGAGAGAGGTGGGGGTGGGGGGAAGCAGGCTCCCTGCTGAGCAGAGAGCCCAATGTGGGGCTCGATCCCAGGACCCTGAGATCATGACCTAAGCTGAAGGCAGAGGTTTAACCCACTGAGCCACCCAGGTGCCCCTCTATCTAATTTCTTAACTTAGATTCATTTCACAATTCACTCAACAAATTGTGTCTATTGTATAACAGGCATTGTTTTACATACTGGAGAGAGAGTAGTGTTCCTCAGCTCACTAATTTTTTAATGCTAGTACTTAAGACCGTAAATTTCTCTGGCTTGATTAGGGGATATCTTCCCCTTCATGAATCTAGCCAGCAAAGACTGGAAGAAATAGTTGTTTTTTTTTAAATGCTCAGCTTTCAACAAAAATCCCAAGGCATATAAAGAAACAGGAAAGTGACATCACCAAAATGGTGATGAAGGAGACCCCAGGCTCCTTCCCCCCAACAAATATCAATAATTAAACAGCTATCCATGGACAAAACCAGCACTGGGTGAGCTCTGGAATCCATTCAAGTAACTTCAGCAACCCAGTGGAACAAAAATTCTACGAATACCTGCACAAAAAGTGAAGGAAGAAAGTGACATTTTGTTTATATCATTCCATCCCCCAAGCCAGCATTACTCGATGCCAAGAAGGAAATTCACAACTAGAAATAGTTTCCCTCATTAAGAAAGGCAGAAGGTGCTTTTGAAGCACCACATGAAGGTCCCACTTTAGTTTTACCCCCACAAAGATGGGGTATAGAAAGGGCTATAAGGGACAGCTAGGAGCAAGGAAGAAAATCAGCAGCAGTCACACAAAGGGAGTGATCACAATTCACAGTGACTTTCTTTATGGATAAACCCAGAAGCTTTCAACATAGAAGAAGGAACCAATGGCCAGCATTTCTGCTGTGAGCCTCCTGAAGATTTCACCAGTTTTCTCCCCACAGGTGTTTGGATTCAACGATGCCAGTCAACTGAGTCCCTCTCTGCTCCTTTCCACTGCCCAGGCCTCTGCAGCTACTGGAATGCCGAACACCAGCCTGGACCCTGTTGGCTGACCTCCACCACCAAGAGGACCCCTGAGGCTAGCCCCTCCATCTATACTCTTGCACGCTGCTGACCTGATGCACATCACTGGCCTCCACTGCAACGCATATGCCCAGGAAGAGATTACACAATCAGGACAGCACACATAGCACACCTGCCCATGAACCTCTCCTTGGCTCTGACCCTTGTTGCCTGGTCTGGCACCCATCACTATGTGTATATCTGCAACCTATCCCTGACACTTTATAGACACCTACAGCTGGTTCCCACAGCTGAGTATGTGTACACTGCTGGCTTTAGCCATGGCTGATGTCTGCCCTGGTCTCTAGCCATGGACGTGAAGGTGCCTCACTGAGAATTCCAACAGTCCTTGCAGCCACTGTGGACCAACAACAGTACTTGCCAATGATGACACAGTTGTCAAAGCTATAGACCCCAATGGCTTGAGCCAAAAAACACAACAAACCTCCCTAGACCCAGTGTTACCACATACCCCTGCATTTCACACCCTGCACCACTAAACCTGGGATCATAACACTTCAGTGTGCCCTCACATGCAAAGGAAGTCTTCCCTTACCCAAATCTGTCCATAAAATCTGGAAGAGGTGGCTGCTGCTTCAAATGTGCAGGCACCTATGCAAAGCTATGGGAATTACAAAGAATCAGGACAAAAAAAGATGACACAGGGACACCTGGGTGGCTCAGTTGGTTAAGCAGCTGCCTTCGGCTCAGGTCATGATCCCAGCGTCCTGGGATCGAGTCCCACATCGGGCTCCTTGCTCATCAGGGAGCCTGCTTCTTCCTCTGCCTCTGCCTGCCATTCTGTCTGCCTGTGCTTGCTCGCTCTCCCTCTCTCTCTCTGACAAATAAATAAATAAAATCTTAAAAAAAAAAAAAAAAGATGACACAACCAAAAGAACACAGTAAACCTCCAGCAACTGGCCCCAAATAAATGGGGATCCAGGAATTGCCCAACAAGACTACTAGACAATTGTCCTAAATATCCTCACAGAATTACAGGAGAATACAGATAAATAATTATCAATATCAAGAAAACAATCAACAAAATGAGAAGTTCAATGGAGATAATAACAACAAGAAAAAGACAAAAAAGAACCAAACAGAAATTGGAACTTTAGAATATAATAACTTAAGAAGGCTTCAGCAACAGACTTGAGAATTTCAGCAAGAGACTTGACCAAGCAGAAGAATAAGTGAGGCCCAAGACAGATCAACTGAAATTATCCAAATCAGAGGAGCAAAAGAAAAAAAGTGGAAAAAAGTAAGGAAAGCCTATGTGATCTATAGCACGCCATCAAAACACCAATTTGAGAATTAACAGAACCCCAGAAGAGGAATAAAGAGAGAGAGAAGTAGTAAGTGCTTATTTAAAGCAATAATGGCTGAGAACTTCCTAAATCTGGAGAGAGATTTGGATATCCAAGCCCATGAAGGTCATAGGTAACCAAACAAGATCAAGTTAAAGAGATCCACTCCAAGACTTATTATAATAAAAATGTCAAAAATCAAAGACAAAGAGAGAATCTTAAAAGCAGCAAGAGAAGAAATAACTTATAACTCACAAAGGAAACCCCATAAGGTTATCAGATGGTTTCTCAGCAGAAATTTTACAGATCAGGAGAGAGTGGGATGATATATTTAAGGAACTAAAAGGAAAAAAACAAAATTGCTAACCAAGAATACTTCACAGAGCAGAACTATTCTTCAGAAATGAAGGATTGATAAAAACTTTCAAAGACAAACAAAAGCTGAGGGACTTCATCACCATTAGACCTGCCTTACAAGAAATGCTGCAAGGAATTCTTCTAGCTGAAATGAAAATACAGTGATCAGTAACATTAAAACATGTGAATAAATATACAGCACACTGGTAGAGGTGAGTATGTAGTCAGATTCAGAATATTCAAATACTGTAATATGATGGAGTGTTAACCACTTGAGTATTAACATTAAAGGACAGAACATTAAAAATAATGACAGTGACAATAATTTTTGATAGATACACAATATAAAAAAGGAAAATTGTGACATCAAAATGTAAAAGGAGAGGAAATAAAAGGGTAGAGATTTATATGCAACTGAAGTTTTTAGTGTAAACTGTTAAATCTATCAGATGTTATATGTAAAACACAGAGTATCCACAAGACAAAAACCGACAGTATAATCGCAAAAGATAAAGGGAAAGGAATCAAAGCATACAACTACAGAAAATCATAATTGCAAAAGGAAGGCAGCCCCGCCAAAAAAAAGCTGGGGTAGCGATACTTTTATCAGACAAAACGGACTTTAAAACAAATACCGTAACAAGAGACACAGAAGAGCATCATAATGATAAAGGGATCAATCCAACCAGGGGCTAAAATAATTATAAATATCTACGCACTCAACTTAGGTACACCTCAATACATAAAGCATTATAGACAAAGGGAGAAGTTGGCAGTAATACAGTAACAGTAAGAGACAGGAACCCTCCTTTTACATCAATGGATATATCACCCATGCAGAAAATTAATAAGGAAATAGTGGCTTTGAATGATGCAGTAGATCAGATGGAGTTAACAGATAAATATGGAGCATTCCATCCCAAAACAGCAGAATACACATTCTTTTTACATGCACATAGAACATTCTCCAGGAAAGGTCACATAGTAGGCCACAAAAAAAGCTTCAATAAATTTAAGACTGAAATCATATCAAGCATGTTTTCTGACCACAAAAATATGAAACTAGAAATCAATTGCAAGAAAAAAAATCGGAAAATAAAAACACAACTGCAGGCTAAACAACATGTTACTAAACAACCAATGGATTAACAGAGAAATCAAAGATGAAATTAAAAAATACCTGGAGGCAAATGAAAATGGAATATGATGTCCAAACTCTTTGGAATGTAGCAAAGGGAGTTTTAAAAGGGAATGCATAGTGATATAGGCCCACTTCAAGAAACAAGAAAAATCTCAAATAATAACAATCAAATCTGACACTTAAAAGAGCCAGAAAAAGAACTAAAATGCATTGTTAGTAGAAAAAAGAAAATTATAAAGATCAGAGTAGAAATAAATGGAGACAAAAGAAAAATTGATGAAACCAAGACTTAGTTCTTTGAAAACATAAAGAAAATGGATAACCCTTTAACCAGCCTCATCAAGAAAAAGAGAGGACTCTAAATAAAATCAGAAATGAAAGAGAAGTAACAACCAAAACCACACAAATGTAAAGAATTATAAGAGATTACTACAAAAAATTATGACAAGGAATTGGACAACCTAGACAAATGGAAAAATTCCTAGAAACATTCCATCTTTGAAAACTGAATCAGGAAGAAATGGAAAATATGGACAAAGAGATTACTAGTAAAAAAAAAAAAAATTAATTGGTAATAGAAAACATCTTAATGAACAAAAGTCCAGGACCAGATGGCTTTATAGGTGAGTTCTACCAAATATTTTAAAAAGAGTTAATATTTATTCTTCTCAAAATAGTCCCAAAATTAGAAGGAAAATTTCCAAATTCATTCTATGAAGCCAGCCAAAACCAAAGCATGCCAAAACCAAAGATGCCACCAAAAAAAAAAAAAAAAAAAAAAAAAAAAAAAAAAAAAAAAAAAAAAAAGAAAAAAAGAAAAAAAGAAAAAGGAAAAACAAAGAAAACTACAAGCCAGTATTGATAAACACAAATGCAAAAATCCTCAATAAAATGTTAGCAAACCAAATTCAATAATACATTAAAGGGATCATTTACCACAATTAAGTGGAATTTATTCTGGGGATGAAAGGATGGTTCAATATCTGTAAATCAATCATTGTGACATATCACACTAAAAAATGAAAGGCAAAAATCATATGATGATCTCAATAGATGCAGAAAAGCATTTGACAAAATCCAATATATTGTTAATAAAGCTCTCAACAAAGTGGGTTTAGAGGAAATGTACCTCAACACAATAAATGCTGTACATGAAAATACAACAATAAAACAACACAGCTAATATCATATTCAGTGGTGAAAAACAGCTTTCCCTTTGAGATCAGGACCAGCACAAGGGTGTACATTCTCATCACCTTTATTGAAGATAGTGCTGCAAGTCCTACGGGTGCCTGGGTGGCTCAGTGGGTTAAAGCCTTCAGCTCAGGTCTTGATCCCAGGGTTCTGGGATTGAGCCCCACATCGGGCTCTCTGCTCGGCAGGGTGCCCGCTTCCCTTCCTCTCTCTCTCTCTGCCTGCCTCTCTGCCTACTTGTGATCTCTGTCTGTCAAATAAATTTTAAAAATCTTAAAAAAAAAAAAATAGTGCTGCAAGTCCTAGTCATAGCAATGAGACAAGAAAGAAAAGGTATTCAAATTGGTAAAGAAGAAGTAAAATTTCCAGTATTTGCAGATGACATGTTACTATACATGGAAAACCCTAAGGACTCCACCAAAAAAAGCTATTAATGGTAACAATGAATTCAGTAAGATTACAGGACACAAAATCAATATACAGAAATCTGTTGCATTTCTACACACTAATAATGAAGCAGCAGAAAGAGAAATTTTAAAAAACAGTCCTATTTGCAATTGCACAAAAAATAATAAAATATCTTGGCATAAACTTAACCAATGAGGTGAAAGACCTGTATTCTGAAAACTATAAAACATTGATGAAAGAAATTGAAGACATCACAAATAGATATTTCATGCTGAAGGATTGAGACAACAAATATTGTTAACATGTTCATATTACTCAAAGCAATCTACAGATTTGTTGCAATTCCTATCAGAATACCAATAGCATTTTTCACAGAACTAGAAAAAAAAATGCTAAAATGTTACCAAACCACAAAAGATCCTGAATGACAAAAGCAATCTATCTTAATAAAGAAGAACAAAGCAAAAACAAAATCACAGTCACAGATTTCAAGATATACTACAAAGCTACAGTAATCAAATTAGCAAATTACTGACACAAAAATAGGCACATAGATGAATGGAACAGAATACAGAGCCCAGAAATAAACCCATGATTATATGGTCAATTAATCTTTGACAAAGGAGGCAAGAACATACAATGGGAAAAAGATAATCTCTTCAACAAATGGTGCTGGGAAAACAGGATAGCAACATGCGAAAGAATAAAACTAGACCACTTTCTTACTCCACACACAAAAATAAATTCAAAATGGATTTAAAACTTAATGTGAGACAGACCTGGAGCCATAAAACTCCTAAAAGAAAATACACACAGTAATCTCAGACATCAACCTTGGCAACATTTTTGAGATACGTTTTTCTAAATAAACTATTGGAATTTCACTAAAATAAAGAGCTCTTGCACAGCTAAGGGAACCATCAATAAAACAATGTGGCAACCTACCGAATGGGAGAAGATATTTGCAAATTATATGTCCGATAAAGGGTTAATACCCAAAATATATAAAGAATGTATACAATTGAACACCATAAAACAAATAATCCCATTAAGAAATGGGCAGCGGGGGCGCCTGGGTGGCTCAGTGGGTTAAAGCCTCTGCCTTCAGCTCAGGTCATGATTCCAGTGTCCTGGGATCGAGCCCCGCATCGGGCTCTCTGCTCTGTGGAGAGCCTGCTTCCTCCTCTCTCTGCCTGCCTCCCTGCCTGCTTGTGATCTCTCTGTCAAATAAATAAATAAAATCTTAAAAAAAAAGAAAGAAAGAAAGAAATGGGCAGAGAATCTGAACAGACATTTTTCCAATGAAGACATTCAGATGGTCAACAGACACATGAAAAGATAACATCATTAGGGAAATGCAAATCAAAACCACAGTGAGATATCATCTCTCATTGGTTAGAATGGATAGGATCAAAAAAGACAAGAGGGGCGCCTGGGTGGCTCAGTGGGTTAAGCCGCTGCCTTCGGCTCAGGTCATGATCTCAGGGTCCTGGGATCGAGCCCCGCATTGGGCTCTCTGCTCAGCAGGGAGCCTGCTTCCTCCTCTCTCTCTACCTGCCTCTCTGCCTGCTTGTGATCTCTGTCAAATAAATAAATAAAATCTTTAAAAAAAAAAAAAGACAAGAAATAGCAAGTGTTGGTAAAGATGTGGACAAAAGAGAATCCTAGTACACTTCGGTGGGAATGTAAATTGGTGAAACCACTGTGGAAAACAATATGGAGGGTCCTCAAAAAATTAAAAATAGAATTACCATGATTCAGTAATACCACTACTAGGTATTCACCCAAAGAAAACACAAACCCTAATGCAAAATGATACACACAATCTTGTGCTCTTTGCAGCATTATTTACAACAGCCAAGATATGGAAGCAACCTAAGTGTTAATAGGTTAATGGATAAAGAAGATGTGCTATAGGGGCGCCTGGGTGGCTCAGTGGGTTAAAGCCTCTGCCTTTAGCTCAGGTCATGATCCCGGGGTCCTGGGATCGAGCCCCGTGTCAAGCTTTCTGCTCCGCAGGGAGCCTGCTTCCTCCCCTCTCTCTCTGCCTGCCTCTCTGCCTACTTGTGATCTCTCTCTCTCTCTCTCAAATAAATAAAATCTTTAAAAAAAAAAAAAAGATGTGCTATATATGTACACAACTGAATATTGCTCAGTCATAAAAAAGAATGAGATCTTCTCATTTTCCTCAACATAGATAAACCCAGAGGGTGTTTTGTTAAGTGAAAGAAGTCAGATAGAGAAAGACAAATACTGTATGATTTCATGTATATGTGAAATCTAATAAAACAGAACAGACAAAAACAGAAACAAACTCAAATACAGAGAACAAATGTGATTGTTAAAGGGGTGGGGAGTAGGGGGAATGGATGAAATAGGTAAAGGGAGTTAAGAGGTAAAAGCTTATAGTTATAAAATAAGTAAATCACAGGTATTAGAAGCACAGTATTGGGAATATAGTCAATAATACTGTAATAATGTTATATAATGACAGATGGTAACTCCATATATC
The DNA here is from genome assembly GCF_002288905.1 of Enhydra lutris kenyoni. Taxonomy (NCBI): domain Eukaryota; kingdom Metazoa; phylum Chordata; class Mammalia; order Carnivora; family Mustelidae; genus Enhydra; species Enhydra lutris. The sequence continues at coordinate 4,439,662 of NW_019154140.1, forward strand.
ATGGTGAATATTGCATAGGTATAGAATTATTAGATCACTATGTTGTACACCTGAAACTAATAAAACATTGCATTCAACTATATTTCAGTAATAAAATTAAAAACAAAAAAAAGGCAGGAAAAGAAGAAAGAAACACTACTCAAAGAAAACTACCCAAAGCTACCTATAGATTCAAGGCAATGCCTATCAAAATTTCGACACCTGGTGGTGGGTATTATGGAGGGCATATATTGCATGGAGCACTGGATATGGTGCATAAACAAAGAATGCTGGAACTGAAAATAAATAAAATGAAAAAAATTAAATTAAAAAAAATTTTCAATGACATTTTTCATAGAAGTAGAAAAAACAATCCTTGAATTTGTATGGAATTACAAAAGACCTCAAATAGCCAAAGTAATCTTGAAAAAGAACAAAGTTGGGGACATCACATTTACTAATTTCAAACTATACTACAAAGCTACATTAATCCAATATTGGTCCTGGAATAAAAATAGACACATAGACGAATGAAAGAGAATTGAGAACCCAGAAATAAGCCTTTGCATGTATAGCCAACTAATATTTGACAAGGGAGCCAAGACACTCAATGGGGAAAGAATAGTTTCTTCATGACTGATGCTGGGAAAACTGGAAATCATGCTCTGAAGAATGAAACTAGACCCCTGTTTATACCACTCACAAAAATTAACTCCAAATGAATTAAAGACATAAACATAACTACTGAAACAATAAAACTTCTAGAAGATGATAGGGAAGAAGCTCCTGGATATTGGTGTTGACAATAATTTTTTGAATATGAAACCAAAAGCACAAGCAACAAAAGCAAAAATTAGTAAGTGGGACTACATCAAACTTACAAAATTTCTGCAGACAGACGCTATTATCAAAATAAAAATGCAACCTATGTAATGGGAAGAAATATTTGAAATCATATATCTGATAAGGGGTTAATATCCAAAATACTCAAAAGGAAACAAACAGTGCAATTTAAAAATGGATGGACGATCTGAATATTTTTGCGAAGAAGAAATACAAATGGTCAGTAGGTGCTTAACATCACTAATCATCATAGAAATGCTAATTAAAACCAAATGAGAGATCACCTCACACCTGTTAAAAGGCTATCATCAAAAAGACCAGAACTAACAAGTCTTGATCAGGATCTGGAGAAAAGAAAGCCCCTGTGCACTACTGGTATGAATGTAAGTTCTTGCAATCACTATGGAAAACAGTATGGAAGTTTCTCCAAAGTTAAAAATAAGAACTACAATGTGGTCCAGCAACTCAATTTCTGGATATACATCCAAAAAATATTAAAACAGGATCTCAAAGAGCTATCTGCATTGCCATGTTCATTGCAGCATTATTCACAATAGCCAATATATGGAAACAACCTTTGTCTACAGATGAATGGGTAAAGATAATGTGATGTAGAAATACAATGGAATATTACTCGGCCATGAGAAAATAAATCTTATCATTTGTGACAACTTAGATGAAATTTGAGGGCATTATGTTAAATTAATTCAGAGAAAGACAAATACTATAAAACATCACTTATCCATGGAACCTAAAAAAAAAAAAGAAACCAAACTTGGAAACAGAGTAAAATGGTGGTTATCAGGGGCTGGGAATGGGGGAGATGGGGAGATGCTGGTTAAAAAGTATACACTTCTGTCATAAGATGAATAAATTCTAGAGATCTAACATACAGCATGGTGATTAGAGTTAATAATACTGTATTATGATACTTGAGAGTTGTTAAGAAAATAGATCTTAAATGCTCTCAACATAAAAGAGAAATGGTAATTATGTTAACATGATGGAAGTGTTAGCACATGCTGTAATAGTAATCATTTTGCAATATATTAGCAGATCAAATCACCACATTGTATATACCTTAACCTTACACAATGTTGTATGTCAATTATATCTCAATACAACTGGGAAAAAAGATGTCTCTAGAGGTCAGCTGGGAAGACAGCAGAGTAGGAAGAGCCTAAGCTCACATCCTCCCACAAATACAACTGGATAATGTCCATTCCAGCATAAATAACCAAGAAAATGACCTGAAGACTGATGGAATAAACTTCCCAACTAAATGAAGGGAAGGAAGCCATACTGAAGGAGGTAGGAAGGGCAAAGACATGGCCATATTTCATCTGCAGTGGGGAGGGAACCAGTGGCACAGAGAAAGGCAGAAAACAAACTTTTTTTTTTACTGGAGAGACCATGAACAGGAAAAGGAATCTCCATAATATTTGCCTTTGAAGGTGAGAGAGGCTGAATTCCATGAATTCTCAAAACCAGTGAGATTTAAAATCTGAAATTTAACAAATCAGTGGGCTCGGCTCTGGAAGAGCCCTGAAGTATTAGGAAGTGGAGTCTCCACCCTTAAAGAGACAGCATGACAGACAAACTGTGCAGATACAGCATAGAACTAGCAGTTTGAAAAAACTCTGGGGGTCAGATGTGAGGGAGAGTGATTTGCTCATCTCGGAGCATGGCCCAGAGAGACAGGGATCATGGGGAGACTCCTCCAGGAACGAAGGAGCTAGCAGGTGCCATTCCCCTCCCCTATTTCCCCAGCATAAACAATGGCCACCTGTGGGAACAGGCACAGCTCCAACACTCCTTATCTAACTTGCTTGCACCCTCCCCCAACCTGTGCTTCCCAGTCATGCTTGCCTCAGTCCTGGTGCTGTGGGCCTCTCCTCCAAAGACCTGGGCAAGCCCTGTCAAGACCTGCACATTTTGGGGACCTTAGTTCCAGCAGGGGCAGGTCTTGCTTCACTGTCAGAGCACTGCACACCTTCTGTTCACAATAGGCAAAGAGAACCTCTGCTGACAACTGGTCTGAAGGAAAACAAAGCCAAGACTCAATAGCAGAGCATACACACAACACATAGGAAATACTCCCTGAAGCATCAGGCCTATGGGAACAGGGGACACTGCACTGTAGGGTACTACAGTACCTCTTCTTCATAAGGCTACCATTAAAAACAAGAGAAGGAGCTAACTTTCCTAACACACAGAAATAGACACAGGTATTCAGATAAAATGAGGAGAAAGGAATATGTCCCAAATGAAATAAAAGGACCAAACCACAGCAAGAGACCAAAGCAAAATCGATATAAGTAATATGCACAATAGAGAATGTAACATAATTATACTCATTAAATAAAGATACTCACTGGATTTAAGAAAAGAGTGGAGGAACTCAGTGAGACCCTTAACACAGAGATTTTTTAAAAAAAACTACCAATCAGAGATCAAGAACACAATAAATGAAATTAAAAATACACCTGACAGAATAAATGGCAGGCTAGATAAAGCAGAGGGACAAATTAATGACCTAGAAGACAGTAATGAAAAGTAACCAAGCTGAGAAAAGGAGAGGAAAGAAAATTATGCAAATTGAGAATAGTCTTAGGGAACTCAGTGACTCCATCAAGTGTAGTATCTGCATTACAGATATCTGAGAAGAAAAGAGAGATAAGGGTACAGAAAACTTATTTGAAGAAATAATAGCGGAAAACTTCTGTAATCTGGAGAAGAAAACAGATAACCAAATCCAGGAGGCACAGAAAGCGCCCCCCTCTCAGAAATTCAACTCAAGGAGTTCCACAGCATACACATAGTAATTAAAATGGCAAAAAATAGTGATGAAGAAAAAAACATTTAAAGCAGCAAGAGAAAAGAAGACCGTTACATACAAGGGAAACCCCTTAAGACTATAAGCAAATTTTTCAGGAGAAAACTTGTAGGCCAGAAGGGAGTGGGAGGATATAGTTAAAGTGCTGAAACAGAAAAATCTATAGCCTAGAATACCCTTTCCAGCAAGGCTGTCATTCAGAATAGAGGAGAGATAAAGAGTTTATCACATAAACAAAAACTAAAGGAATTCATGAGCAGTAAACCAGTCCTACCAGAAATATTAAAGAGAACTCTTTGAGTGAAAAGAGAATAAGTAAGAGTATGAAAAGTGAAAAACACAAAAGCAATAAAAACAAATATTTCTATAAAAATCAGTCAGGGGATTCATAACATAAAAGGATGTAAAACTTGACACTATATATCTAAAATGTAGGAGGAAAAGGAATAAAGAATGGATTTAAACTTAAGTGACCATCAACTTTATATAAACTGCTATATGCAGAAGATGTATATACAAACCTAATGGTAACCACAAATCAAAAACTAGCAATAAATATTCAAATAGTAAAGAAAAAGGAATCCAAGTATATCACTAAAGAAAGCCAATAAGAGAAGAAAGGAGCAGAGAAAAATCTATAGAAACAACAACAAAACAAATAACAAAATGGCTACAAATACATAGCCATGAGTAATTACTCTGAAAGTAAATGTACTAAATGCTCCAATCAAAAGACATAGAGAGATAGAGTGGATTTAAAAAAAATGACTCATCTATATGCTGCCTATAAGGGACTAATTTTAGACCTAAAGATACCTGGAGATTGAAAGTGAAGGGATGGAAAACACTTACTGTGCAAATGTATGTCAAAAGAAAACCAGAGAAGCAATATTTACATCAGACATAATAGACTTTAAAACAAAGACTATAACAGAGACAAAAAAGAGCAATATATAATAATAGAGGGTAAAATACAATAAGATATAAAAATTGTAAATATCTATACACCCAACATGGGAGTACCCAAATACATAAAATAGGTAATAACAAACAACAGAAATAATTGACAGTATTACAACAATAGTAGGGAACTTCAACACCCCACTTACACTGATGGAAATGGAAAGATCATCCAAATGGAAATTCAACAAGGGAACAGTGGCTTTGAATGACACACTGGCCAGATGGATTTAAAAGACATATTCATAACATTCTATCCTAAAACAGCAGAATACACATTCTTTTCAAGTGCACCTGGCACATTTTCCAGAGTAGATCACATGTTAGGCCACAAAACGAGTCTCCACAAATTCAAAAAGATCAAAATCATACCAGGCATCTTTTGACCACAACATTATGAAACCAGAAATCAGCCACAGGAAAAAAGTCTGGAAAGAAGAGAAACACATGGAGGTTAAACAACATGCTATTTAACAATTAATAGGTCAACTAAGATATCAAAGAAAAAAATAAAAAGTACATGAAAACAAATGAAAATGAAAACACAATGGTCCAAGATCTTTGGGATCCAGCAAAAGTGGTTCTAAGAAGGGAAATTTATAGTAATACAAGTCTACCTCAAGAAACAAATCTCAAACAACTTAAACTTAGACCTAAGGGAGTTAGAAAAATAACAAACAAAACCCAAATCCAGCAAAAAGAGGGAATATAAAGATTAGAGCAGAAATAAATGATATAGAAACTAAAAACCAAACAAACAATGAAACTAGGAACTGGTTTTTAAAAAGATCAATAAAATTGATAAACCTCTAGCAAAGCTCATTAAAGAGAGAGAGAGAGAGGACCTAAATAAACAAAATTATTAATGAAAGAAGAGAAGTAACAACCAACACCACAGAAATAAAAACAATTATAAGAGAAAACTATGAAAAACTATAGGCCAACAAACTGGACACCTTAGAAGAAATGGATAAATTCCTAGAAACATATAAACTACCAAAACTGAACCAGGAAGAAATAGAAATTTGAGCAAACCAATCACTAGCAATGAAATTGAGTCATTAATCAATAAACTCTGGGGAAAAAAAAAACACACAAAAGTCCAGGAGCAGATGGCTTCACAGGAAAATTCTATAAAACATTTTTAAAAAGTTAATACCCATTCCTCTCAAATTATTCCAAAGAACAGAAGAGGAAGGAAAGATTCAAAATTCATTCTATGAGGCCAGTATCACACCAATATCAAAACCAAAAAAACACATCACAAAATAAAAAGGAGAACCACAGGCTAATCTCTCTTGTGAATATAGAGGAAAAAAGTCCTCAGTAAAATATTAGTAACTCAAATCGAATAAATCCCACAATCGTGTGGGATTTATTCCAGGGATGCAAGGGTAGTTCAATATTCACAAATCAAGCAACATGATAAGACACATCTATAAAAGGATAAAAACCACATGATAATTTCAATAGATGCAGAAAAAGCATTTGACAAAGTACAACATCAATTCATGATAAAAACTCTAGGCAAAGTACATCTAGAGGGAACATACCTTAACATAACAAAGGCCTTGTATGAAAAACCTATAGCCATCATCATACTAAATGATAAAAACAAAACAAAACAAAAAAACATTTTTCCCCCTAAGATCAGGAGTAAGACAAGGATGTCCACTCTCAACACTTTTTTATTCAACATAATACTGGTAATCCTAGCCATGGCAATCAGACAACAAAAATAAATAAAAGGCATCCAAATCAGTAAAGAAGAACTAAAACTTCCACTATTTACAGATGACATGATACTCCATATAGAAAACCCTAAAGACTCTGTACACACACACACACACACACACACACACACACACACACAGAATTTGACAGTATCAATGAATTCAGTAAAGTTGCAGGACACAAAATCAATATACAGAAATCTGTTTCATTTCTATACACTAATAATGAAGCAGCAGAGAGAGAAGTTAAGAAAACAATCCCATTTGCAATTGCACCAAGAATACCTAGGAATAAACGTAACCAATGAGGTGAAACACCTGTATTCTGAAAACTATAAAATACTGATGAAAGAAATTGTAAGATATCACAAACAAATAGAAAGATATTTTATGCTGAGGGACTGAGACAACAAATATTGTTAGCGTGTTCATATTACTCAAAGCAATCTACAGATTTGTTGCAATCTCTATCAAAATACCAATAGCATTTTTCAAAGAACCAGAATAAATAATACTAAAATGTTATCAAGTCACAAAAGCTGTTGAATAATCAAAGCAATCTTTATAAAGAAGAACAAAACTGGAGGAATCACAGTCACAAATTTCAAGACACACTAAAGAACTACTGTAATGAAATTAGTTATTACTAGCACAAAAATAGACACATAGATCAATGGAACAGAATACAGAGCCCAGAAATAAACCCATGATTATATGGTCAATTAATCTTTGACAAAGGAGGCAAGGATATCCAATGGGAAAAAGATGATCTCTTCAACAACACTGTTGGGTAAACAGGACAACATGCATAAGAATGAAACTGGATCACTTTCTTAAACCACATATAAAACTAAACTCAAAATAGATCAAAAATCTAAATGTGAAACCTGAAACCATAAAATTCCTACTAAAGATCACAGGTAGTAATTTCTCTGACATCAGCCACAGCAACACTATCTCCTCAGGCAAGGAAAATAAAAGCAAAAGTAAATTATGTGACTATCACAAAATAAAAAGCTCCCATACAATAAGAGAAACAATCAACAAAACAAGAAGACAGGGCGCCTGGATGGCTCAGTGGGTTAAAGCCTCTGCCTTCGGTTCAGGTCATGATCCCAGGGTCCTGGGATCGAGCCCCGCATCGGGCTCTCTGCTCAGCAGGGAGCCTGCTTCCTCCTCTCTCTCTACTGCCTCTCTGCCTACTTGGGATCTCTGTCTGTCAAATAAATAAATAAAATCTTTAAGAAAAAAAAAAAAAAAAGAAGACAACCTACTGGATTGGAGAAGATAAATGCAAATGACATATCCAATAAAGGGTTACTATCCAAAATATATGAAGAACTTCTAGAACTCAAAAACCCACAAAAAATCAAAGTAAAAAATGGGTAGAACACATGAACAAACATTTCTCCAAAGAAGACATACACATGGCCAACAGACTCATGAAAAGATGCACAACATCAGGGAAATGCAAATCAAAACCCCAATGAGATATCACTTCATACCTGTCAGAATGGCTAAAATTAAAAATACAAGAGAGAAGTGTTGGTGAGGATGTGGAGAAAAGGAAACTTTTTGTACTGTCAGTGGGAATGCAAACTGGTGCAGCTACTGTGGCAAACAGTATGGAGCTTTGTCAAAAAAATTAAAAATAGAATTACCATATGGTCTAGTAATTCCACTACTTGGTATTTAATGAAAGAAAATGAAAACATTAATTAATTGGAATAGATGTATGCACTTTTATGTTTATTGCAGCATTATTTATAATAGCCAAATTATGGAATCAACCCAAGCACCCAGTGACAGATGAATGGATAAAGATGATGTGTACACACACACACACACACACACACACACGAATATTACTCAGCCATAATAAAGAGTGAAATCTTGCTATTTGCAACAACATGGATCGATCTAGAGGGTATAATGCCAAGTGAAATGAGTCAGAAAAAGACAAGCAAAACAGGTACCATATGATTTCACTCATATGTGGAATTTATTGAATAACATAAAGAAAAGAAGACAAAAAAACAGACTCTTAAATATAGAGAACAAACTGGTGGTTATCAGAGGGGATGGATGAAATTGATGAAGAAGGTCAAGAATATACTTACCATGATGAGCACTGAGTAATGTCTAGAATTGCTCAATAGCTATATTATACACCTAAAACTAATATAATAGCACATATTAATTATACTGGAAAGAATAAAAAGAGAAGAAGATAGCAAATCAATAACTAGCTGGAGGAAGAAATAATGAAGATTAGAGTAGAGATAAACAAAATAGAGAGTTAAAAACCTAATGGAGAAAAATCGATGAAACCAAGAATTGATTATTCAAAAAGATCAACAAAACGGACAAAACTTTAGCTACAATGACTAATAGAAAACCTCAAAAACTAATACCAGAAATGACAAAGGGGGTATTATAGCAGATTTTACAGAAATAAAAGGGATTATGAGAGAATACTATGAACAATTGTACATCAAATTCAGTATCTCAGATAAAGTGGACAAATTCCTAGAAACACACAAAACAACAATTCTCTTCAAACTCTTCCAAAAAGTTGAAGAGGAAGGAGTACTTCTAAACTCATTCTATGCATTACACTGATACCAAATCTCAACAAAGGCTACTACAAGAAAATTGTAGACCAATACCCCTGATGAATATTGCTGATAAAAACCCCAAGAAAAATACTAGGAGACAGAATTTAACAGCAATTTAAAAGGACTATATACCATGCTGCAGTAAGATTTATTCCTGGAATGTAAGGATGGTTCAACAAACAAATATTAATCAATGTAATACACTACATTAATAGAATGGGGGTGAGAGGAACCTATGATTTTCTCAATTGATGCAGAAAAGGCATTTGATGAAATTTAACACCTTTTCATGATATAAACACTCAACAAACTAGCACTATTAGGGAACTACCTCAACATAATAAAAGACCATATTCTGAAAAGTTTAGCTGAGCTAACACATTTATTTTTTTTTTAAGATTTTATTTATTTATTTGACAGAGAGAGATCACAAGTAGACAGAGAGGCAGGCAGAGAGAGGGAGGGAAGCAGGCTCCCTGCCAAGCAGAGAGCCCGATGCGGGACTCGATCCCAGGACCCTGAGATCATGACCTGAGCCGAAGGCAGCGGCTTAACCCACTGAGCCACCCAGGCGCCCCGAGCTAACACATTTAATGATGAAAGACTGAGAGCTTTCCCTTTAAGATCAGGAATTATACAAGTGGGTCTATTTTCATTACTTTCATTTAACATAGTACTAGAAATCCTAGCCAGAGCAATTAGGCAAAAAATAGAAATAAAGAACATTCAAATTACAAAGAAAGAAGTAATATTATCTCTGTTCACAAAAAATGATTTTGTAGAAGACCCTAAAGTTCCCACACACAAAAATATTAGAATATGTATATTTAGCAATGTTAAAGACTACAAAATCAACACACAAAAAATCAGTTGCTTTTTTATGCATTAACAATGAAAAATCTGAAATAGTAATTAATAAATTCCATTTGCAATCACATCAAAACAAATGACATACTTGGGAATCAGTTTATCTAAGGGATGAAAGACTTGTACACTGAAAACCAGATATTACTGAAAGAAATTAAAGAAAACACCAGTAAATGGAAAGACTTCCTGTGCTCATGGATTCAAGGACTTAATATTGGTAAAATGCCAATACTCCTCAAAATAATTAATGTGATCACTATCAAAATTCCAGTGACTTTTTTTTTTTTTACAGAATTAGGAAAATCCATCCTAAAATTCATATGGAATCCCAAGGGACCACAATAGCCAAAACAATCTTGAAGAAGAACAAAGTTAGAGGTTTCATACTTCTTGATTTTAAAGGTACAGTAACCAGTCTGGTACTGGCAAAGAGACATATTAAAATCTACTTATAACCTATATGTGATAATTCAATATCAAAAGGTATTGGGTATCTAATTTTGCTTTTATTGTATCTGTTAACATTGTCATACATAATGGTTCATTTCCTATGTGTTTTGAAATTTTGACCTATGAAGCCTTATTTGGGGTTTAATCTCTAAGAATCCTTCAGAGCCTGAGTAAGAAGACAAGCCTCCATGGGGAATGTGCATTTGCTTTTGCCACACGTCCTGGGGTCCTCTCAAATAAGAACCACTTGAATTCCTCAGGCTAGGGTTTCCAAATCCCAAACCCACACATGGGAAGGCCTTGATTACATTTTTTTTTTTCAGTCTGGAGCTTAGATCCTGATAAGTAAGTAAGTGTCATTTTCATTTCATATTGCCAGTAGGTGGACTTTTTTTTTTTCCTAGTTCATTCCTTCCTTCAGAATGTATTTTTTTTTTATTTCACATACACATGTGTATTTATTTTATTAACCAGACTGTGATCATCATTGTCAAGTGGAGGATCTAATTCAGACTAAATATTCATGACTTGTTTTGTCCACAGAGAAGAAAAGAATTTCGAAGATAATCTGATATTCAGATTATTGAATCTTTCTTTCTAGTTACCTGAAGGCACTGAGAGGAGAGGTTGCTTGGACAGTACCCCCCTCCCCATTAGATTCTACTCCTAAACCCTAGATCTTTTTTTAAATTTTTATTTATTTATTTATTTATTTATTTTTTATAAACATATAATATATTTTTATCCCCAGGGGTACAGGTCTGTGAATCGCCAGGTTTACACACTTCACAGCACTCACCATAGCACATACCCTCCCCAATGTCCATAACCCCACCCCCCCTCTCCCAACCCCCCTCCCCCCATCAACCCTCAGTTTGTTTTGTGAGATTAAGAGTCACTT